>NW_027227881.1:0-33173 GCF_037783145.1 Equus przewalskii | reverse complement strand
TACCCGGCAGGTGATTTTGGCATGTCCGGCATGTGGTTCTGGTACGTCTCAGAGGTGGTTGCGCATGCCCAACAGGTGATTCCGGACTGTCCGCCACATGGTTCTGGCACGTCTGAGAGGTGGTTCCGGCATGCCCGGCAGGTCATCATAGAGAGTCCTCCAAGTGGTTCTGGCATAACACGCAGGTGATTTTGGCGTGTCTGGCAGGTTGTTCCGTTGTGCTTGGCAGGTGGTTCAGGCTTGGCCGGCAGGTGGTTCCAGACTGTCCAGGACGTGTTTCCAGCTTCTCCGGCAGGTGGTTCTGGTACGTATGCGAGGTGGTTCCGCCATGGCTGGCAGGCGATTCCGGACCGTCCCCCAGGTGGTTCTGGCATAGCCAGCAGTTGATATTGGCCTATCCAGCAGGTGGTTCCAGCGAGTCGAACAGGTGGCTCCGGCGTGCTCGGCAGGTGGTTCCGGTCTGTCCGGTAGGTGATTCCGGCGTGTCCGGCACGTGCTTCCGGCACGTCTGAGAGGTGGTTCCGGCATGCGCGACAGGTGGTTTCGGAGTGTCCGCCAGGTGGTTCTGGCGTACCCAGCAGGTGATTTTGGCGTGTCAGGCAGTGGTACCGGTGAGTCGAGCAGGTGGTTCCGGCGTGCTCAGCAGGTGGTTCAGGCGGTTCTGGCAGGTGGTATCCGTCTGTTCGGGGTGTGGTTCCAGCATCTCATGAACACGTTTCTGGCACGTCTGAGATGTGGTTCCAGCCGGCCCGACAGGTGTTTCCACAGTGTCCGCCAAGCGGTTCTGGCGTAGTTGGCAGGTGATTTTGGCATGACTGGCAGGTGGTTCCAGCAAGCCTGGCAGGTGGTTCCAAAGTGTTCACCAACTGGTTGTGGCGTAGCCGGCAGGTGATTTTTGCGTGATCGGCAGGTGGTTCTGGCGAGTCGAGCAGGTGGTTCCGGCGTGCTCGGCTGGTGCTTCCGGGGTCATTGGCACGGGGTTCTGGCATGTCTGAGAGGTGGTTCCTGCATGCCCGGCAAGTGATTCCGGAGTGTTCGCCAAGTGGTTCTGGCATAGTCGGCAGGTGATTTTGGCATGTCCGGCAGGTGGTTCAGGCGAGTTGAACAGGTGGCTCCGGCGTGCTCGGCAGGTGGTTCCGGTCTGTCCTGTAGGTGATTCCGGCGTGTCCGGCACGTGCTTCCGGCACGTCTGAGAGGTGGTTCCGGCATGCGCGACAGGTGGTTTCGGAGTGTCCGCCAGGTGGTTCTGGCGTACCCGGCAGGTGATTTTGGCGTGTCCGGCAGGTGTTTCTGGCGAGTCAAGCAGGTGGCTCCGGCATGCTCGGCAGGTGCTTCCGGCGTCTCCGGCACGTGGTTCTGGTGTGTCTGAGAGCTGGTTCCGGCATGTCCGGCAGATGATTCCGGAGTGTCCGCCAAGTGGTTCTGGCATACCCGGCTGGTGATTTGGGCATGTCAGGTAGGTGGTTCCGGCGAGTCGAGCAGGTGGCTCCGGCGTGCTCGGCACGTTGTTCAGACGGGTCTAGCAGGTGTTTTCCGTCTGTTCGGGGTGTGGTTCCAGCATCTCATGCACATGGTTCTGCCACGTCTGAGATGTGGTTCCGGCCGGCCCGACAGGTGTTTCCACAGTGTCCGCCAAGCGGTTCTGGCGTAGTTGGCAGGTGATTTTGGCATGACCGGCAGGTGGTTCCAGCAAGCCCGGCAGGTGATTCCGAAGTGTTCCCCAACTGGTTGTGGCGTAGCTGGCAGGTGATTTTGCATGTCCAGCGGTCGTTCCGGCGGGTCGAGCCTGTGGTTCCGGCGTGTCCGGCAGGTGGTTCCGGTCTGTCCGGCAGGTGGTTCTGTGGTGTCCGGCATGAGGTTCAGTCTGAGAGGCTGTGTTGGCATGCCCCTCACGTGATTCCGTCTTGTCCCCGAAGTGGTGCTGGTGTAGCGGGCACGTGATTTTGGCGTGTCCGGCAGGTGGTTCAGGCGAGTTGAGCAGGTGGTTGCGACGTGCTTGGCAGGTGCTTCCGGCGTCTCCGGCACGTGTTTCTCTCACATCTGACTGGTGGTTCCGGCATGCCCAAAAGTTGATTCCGGTCTGTCCGGTAGGTAGTTCCGGCGTGCACGGCACGTGGTTCTGGTACTTGTCAGAGGTGGTTGCGTATGCCCAACAGGTGATTCCGGACTGTCCGCCACGTGCTTCTGGCACGTCTGAGAGGTGGTTCCAACATGCCCGGCAGGTCATTTCGGAGAGTCGTCCAAGTGGTTCTGGCGTAGCCCGCAGGTGATTTTTGCGTGTCCGGCAGGTGGTTCCGCCGTGCTCGGCAGGTGGTTCAGGCATGGCCGTCACGTGGTTCCAGTCTGTCCAGGACGTGTTTCCAGCTTCTCCGGCAGGTGGTTCTGGTACGTCTGAGAGGTGGTTCCGCCATGGCTGGCAGGTGATCCCGGACTGTCCCCCAGGTGGTTCTGGCATAGCCAGCAGTTGATATTGGTCTGTCCGGCAGGTGGTTCCAGCGAGTCGAACAGGTGGCCCCGGCGTGCTCGGCAGGTGGCTCCGGTCTGTCCGGTAGGTGATTCCGGCGTGTCCGGCACGTGCTTCCGGCACGTCTGAGAGGTGGTTCCGGCATGCGCGGCAGGTGATTCCGTAGTGTCCGCCAGGTGGTTCTGGCATACCCGGCAGGTGATTTTGGCGTGTCCGGCAGGTGTTTCTGGCGAGTCGAGCAGGTGGCTCCGGCATGCTCGGCAGGTGCTTCCGGCGTCTCCTGCACTTGGTTCTGGTGTGTCTGAGAGCTGGTTCCGGCATGTCCGGCAGATGATTCCGGAGTGTCCGCCAAGTGGTTCTGGCATACCCAGCAGGTGATTTTGGCGTGTCAGGGAGGTGGTACCGGTGAGTCGAGCAGGTGGTTCCGGCGTGCTCAGCAGGTGGTTCAGGCGGTTCTGGCAGGTGGTATCCGTCTGTTCGGGGTGTGGTTCCAGCATCTCATGAACACGTTTCTGGCACGTCTGAGATGTGGTTCCAGCCGGCCCGACAGGTGTTTCCGCAGTGTCCGCCAAGCGGTTCTGGCGTAGTTGGCAGGTGATTTTGGCATGACTGGCAGGTGGTTCCAGCAAGCCTGGCAGGTGATTCCAAAGTGTTCACCAACTGGTTGTGGCGTAGCCGGCAGGTGATTTTTGCGTGATCGGCAGGTGGTTCTGGCGAGTCGAGCAGGTGGTTCCGGCGTGCTCGGCTGGTGCTTCCGGGGTCATTGGCACGGGGTTCTGGCATGTCTGAGAGGTGGTTCCTGCATGCCCGGCAAGTGATTCCGGAGTGTTCGCCAAGTGGTTCTGGCATAGTCGGCAGGTGATTTTGGCATGTCCGGCAGGTGGTTCAGGCGAGTTGAGCAGGTGGTTCCAACGTGCTTGGCAGGTGCTTCCGGCGTCTCCGGCACGTGTTTCTGGCACATCTGACAGGTGGTTCCGGCATGCCCGAAAGGTGATTCCGGTCTGTCCGGTATGTGGTTCCAGCCTGCACGGCATGTGGTTCTGGTACGTCTCAGAGGTGGTTGCGCATGCCCAACAGGTGATTCCGGACTGTCCGCCACATGGTTCTGGCACGTCTGAGAGGTGGTTCCGGCATGCCCGGCAGGTCATCCCAGAGAGTCGTCCAAGTGGTTCTGGCATAACACGCAGGTGATTTTGGCGTGTCTGGCAGGTTGTTCCGTTGTGCTTGGCAGGTGGTTCGGGCTTGGCCGGCAGGTGGTTCCAGACTGTCCAGGACGTGTTTCCAGCTTCTCCGGCAGGTGGTTCTGGTACGTCTGAGAGGTGGTTCCGCCATGGCTGGCAGGTGATTCCGGACCGTCCCCCAGGTGGTTCTGGCTTAGCCAGCAGTTGATATTGGCCTGTCCGGCAGGTGGTTCCAGCGAGTCGAACAGGTGGCTCCGGTGTGCTCGGCAGGTGGTTCCGGTCTGTCCGGTAGGTGATTCCGGCGTGTCCGGCACGTGCTTCCGGCGCGTCTGAGATGTGGTTCCGGCATGCGGGACAGGTGGTTTCGGAGTGTCCGCCAGGTGGTTCTGGCGTACCCGGCAGGTGATTTTGGCGTGTCCGGCAGGTGTTTCTGGCGAGTCGAGCAGGTGGCTCCGGCATGCTCGGCAGGTGCTTCCGGCGTCTCCGGCACGTGGTTCTGGTGTGTCTGATAGCTGGTTCCGGCATGTCCGGCAGATGATTCCGGAGTGTTCGCCAAGTGGTTCTGGCATACTCGGCTGGTGATTTTGGCATGTCAGGTAGGTGGTTCCGGCGAGTCGAGCAGGTGGCTCCGGCGTGCTCGGCACGTTGTCCAGACGGGTCTGGCAGGTGTTTTCCGTCTGTTCGGGGTGTGGTTCCAGCATCTCATGCACATGGTTCTGGCACGTCTGAGATGTGGTTCCGGCCGGCCCGACAGGTGTTTCCACAGTGTCCGCCAAGTGGTACTGGCGTAGTTGGCAGGTGATTTTGGCATGACCGGCAGGTGGTTCCAGCAAGCCCGGCAGGTGATTCCCAAGTGTTCCCCAACTGGTTGTGGCGTAGCCGGCAGGTGATTTTTGCGTGATCGGCAGGTGGTTCTGGCGAGTCGAGCATGTGGTTCCGGCGTGGTCGGCTGGTGCTTCCGGGGTCATTGGCACGGGGTTCTGGCATGTCTGAGAGGTGGTTCCTGCATGCCCGGCAAGTGATTCCGGAGTGTTCGCCAAGTGGTTCCGGCATAGTCGGCAGGTGATTTTGGCATGTCCGGCAGGTGGTTCAGGCGAGTTGAGCAGGTGGTTCCAACGTGCTTGGCAGGTGCTTCCGGCGTCTCCGGCACGTGTTTCTGGCACATCTGACAGGTGGTTCCGGCATGCCCGAAAGGTGATTCCGGTCTGTCTGGTAGGTGGTTCCAGCCTGCACGGCATGTGGTTCTGGTACGTCTCAGAGGTGGTTGCGCATGCCCAACAGGTGATTCCGGACTGTCCGCCACATGGTTCTGGCACGTCTGAGAGGTGGTTCCGGCATGCCCGGCAGGTGATTCCGGAGTATTCGCCAAGTGTTTCCGGCGTAGCCGGCAGGTGATTTTGCATGTCCAGCGGTCGTTCCGGCGGGTCGAGCCGGTGGTTCCGGCGTTTCCGGCAGGTGGTTCCGGTCTGTCCGGCAGGTGGTTCTGTGGTGTCCGGCACGAGGTTCAGTCTGAGAGGCTGTGCCGGCATGCCCCTCACGTGATTCCGGCTTGTCCCCGAAGTGGTGCTGGTGTAGCGGGCAGGTGATTTTGGCGTGTCCGGCAGGTGGTTCCGGCGAGTTGAGCAGGTGGTTGCGACGTGCTCGGCAGGTGCTTCCGGCGTCTCCGGCACGTGTTTCTGGCACATCTGACTGGTGGTTCCGGCATGCCCAAGAGTTGATTCCGGTCTGTCCGTTAGGTGGTTCCGGCGTGCACGGCACGTGGTTCTGGTACGGGTCAGAGGTGGTTGCGTATGCCCAACAGGTGATTCCGGACTGTCCGCCACGTGCTTCTGGCACGTCTGAGAGGTGGTTCCAACATGCCCGGCAGGTCATTTCGGAGAGTCGTCCAAGTGGTTCTGGCGTAGCCCGCAGGTGATTTTGGCGTGTCCGGCAGGTGGTTCCGCCGTGCTCGGCAGGTGGTTCAGGCATGGCCGTCACGTGGTTCCAGTCTGTCCAGGACGTGTTTCCAGCTTCTCCGGCAGGTGGTTCTGGTACGTCTGAGAGGTGGTTCCGCCATGGCTGGCAGGTGATCCAGGACTGTCCCCCAGGTGGTTCTGGCATAGCCAGCAGTTGATATTGGCCTGTCCGGCAGGTGGTTCTAGCGAGTCGAACAGGTGGCTCCGGCGTTCTTGGCAGGTGGTTCCGGTCTGTCCGGTAGGTGGTTCCGGCGTGTCCGGCACGTGCTTCCGGCACGTCTGAGAGGTGGTTCCGGCATGCGCGGCAGGTGATTCCGTAGTGTCCGCCAGGTGGTTCTGGCGTACCCGGCAGGTGATTTTGGCGTGTCTGGCAGGTGTTTCTGGCGAGTCGAGCAGGTGGCTCCGGCATGCTCGGCAGGTGCTTCCGGCGTCTCCGGCACTTGGTTCTGGTGTGTCTGAGAGCTGGTTCCGGCATGTCCGGCAGATGATTCCGGAGTGTCCGCCAAGTGGTTCTGGCATACCCAGCAGGTGATTTTGGCGTGTCAGGGAGGTGGTACCGGTGAGTCGAGCAGGTGGTTCCGGCGTGCTCAGCAGGTGGTTCAGGCGGTTCTGGCAGGTGGTATCCGTCTGTTCGGGGTGTGGTTCCAGCATCTCATGAACACGTTTCTGGCACGTCTGAGATGTGGTTCCAGCCGGCCCGACAGGTGTTTCCGCAGTGTCCGCCAAGCGGTTCTGGCGTAGTTGGCAGGTGATTTTGGCATGACTGGCAGGTGGTTCCAGCAAGCCTGGCAGGTGATTCCAAAGTCTTCACCAACTGGTTGTGGCGTAGCCGGCAGGTGATTTTTGCGTGATCGGCAGGTGGTTCTGGCGAGTCGAGCAGGTGGTTCCGGCGTGCTCGGCTGGTGCTTCCGGGGTCATTGGCACGGGGTTCTGGCATGTCTGAGAGGTGTTTCCTGCATGCCCGGCAAGTGATTCCGGAGTGTTCGCCAAGTGGTTCTGGCATAGTCGGCAGGTGATTTTGGCATGTCCGGCAGGTGGTTCAGGCGAGTTGAGCAGGTGGTTCCAACGTGCTTGGCAGGTGCTTCCGGCGTCTCCGGCACGTGTTTCTGGCACATCTGACAGGTGGTTCCGGCATGCCCGAAAGGTGATTCCGGTCTGTCCGGTAGGTGGTTCCAGCCTGCACGGCATGTGGTTCTGGTACGTCTCAGAGGTGGTTGCGCATGCCCAACAGTTCATTCCGGACTGTCCGCCACATGGTTCTCGCACGTCTGAGAGGTGGTTCCGGCATGCCCGGCAGGTCATCCCAGAGAGTCCTCCAAGTGGTTCTGGCAGAACACGCAGGTGATTTTGGCGTGTCTGGCAGGTTGTTCCGTTGTGCTTGGCAGGTGGTTCAGGCTTGGCCGGCAGGTGGTTCCAGACTGTCCAGGACGTGTTTCCAGCTTCTCCGGCAGGTGGTTCTGGTACGTCTGAGAGGTGGTTCCGCCATGGCTGGCAGGCGATTCCGGACCGTCCCCCAGGTGGTTCTGGCATAGCCAGCAGTTGATATTGGCCTGTCCGGCAGGTGGTTCCAGCGAGTCGAACAGGTGGCTCCGGCGTGCTTGGCAGGTGGTTCCGGTCTGTCCGGTAGGTGATTCCGGCGTGGCCGGCACGTGCTTCCGGCACGTCTGAGAGGTGGCTCCGGCATGCGCGGCAGGTGATTTCGGAGTGTCCGCCAGGTGGTTCTGGCGTACCCGGCAGGTGATTTTGGCGTGTCCGGCAGGTGTTTCTGGCGAGTCGAGCAGGTGGCTCCGGCATGCTCGGCAGGTGCTTCCGGCGTCTCCGGCACGTGGTTCTGGTGTGTCTGAGAGCTGGTTCCGGCATGTCCGGCAGATGATTCCGGAGTGTCCGCCAAGTGGTTCTGGCATACCCGGCTGGTGATTTGGGCATGTCAGGTAGGTGGTTCCGGCGAGTCGAGCAGGTGGCTCCGGCGTGCTCGGCAGGTTGTTCAGACGGGTCTGGCAGGTGTTTTCCGTCTGTTCGGGGTGTGGTTCCAGCATCTCATGCACATGGTTCTGGCACGTGTGAGATGTGGTTCCAGCCGGCCCGACAGGTGTTTCCACAGTGTCCGCCAAGTGGTACTGGTGTAGTTGGCAGGTGATTTTGGCATGACCGGCAGGTGGTTCCAGCAAGCCCGGCAGGTGATTCCAAAGTGTTCCCCAACTGGTTGTGGCGTAGCCGGCAGGTGATTTTTGCGTGTCCGGCAGGTGGTTCTGGCGAGTCGAGCAGGTGGTTCCGGCGTGCTCGGCAGGTGCTTCCGGGGTCATTGGCACGTGGTTCTGGCATATCTGAGAGGTGGTTCCGGCATGCCCGGCAGGTGATTCCGGAGTGTTCGCCAAGTGTTTGCAGCGTAGCCGGCAGGTGATTTTGCATGTCCAGCGGTCGTTCCGGCGGGTCGAGCCGGTGGTTCCGGCGTGTCCGGCAGGTGGTTCCGGTCTGTCCGGCAGGTGGTTCTGTGGTGTCCGGCACGAGGTTCAGTCTGAGAGGCTGTGCCGGCATGCCCCTCACGTGATTCCGGCTTGTCCCCGAAGTGGTGCTGGTGTAGCGGGCAGGTGATTTTGGCGTGTCCGGCAGGTGGTTCAGGAGAGTTGAGCAGGTGGTTGCGACGTGCTCGGCAGGTGCTTCCGGCGTCTCCGGCACGTTTTTCTGGCACATCTGACTGGTGGTTCCGGCATGCCCAAAAGTGGATTCCGGTCTGGCCGGTAGGTGGTTCCGGCGTGCAAGGCACGTGGTTCTGGTACGTCTCAGAGGTGGTTGCGTAGACCCAACAGGTGATTCCGGACTGTCCGCCACCTGCTTCTGGCACGTCTGAGAGGTGGTTCCAACATGCCCGGCAGGTCATTTCGGAGAGTCGTCCAAGTGGTTCTGGCGTAGCCCGCAGGTGATTTTGGCGTGTCCGGCAGGTGGTTCCGCCGTGCTCGGCAGGTGGTTCAGGCATGGCCGTCACGTGGTTCCAGTCTGTCCAGGACGTGTTTCCAGCTTCTCCGGCAGGTGGTTCAGGTACGTCTGAGAGGTGGTTCCGCCATGGCTGGCAGGTGATCCCGGACTGTCCCCCAGGTGGTTCTGGAATAGCCAGCAGTTGATATTGGCCTGTCCGGCAGGTGGTTCCAGCGAGTCGAACAGGTGGCTCCGGCGTTCTTGGCAGGTGGTTCCGGTCTGTCCGGTAGGTGTTTCCGGCGTGTCTGGCACGTGCTTCCGGCACGTCTGAGAGGTGGTTCCGGCATGCGCGGCAGGTGATTCCGTAGTGTCCGCCAGGTGGTTCTGGCATACACGGCAGGTGATTTTGGCGTGTACGGCAGGTGTTTCTGGCGAGTCGAGCAGGTGGCTCCGGCATGCTCGGCAGGTGCTTCCGGCGTCTCCGGCACTTGGTTCTGGTGTGTCTGAGAGCTGGTTCCGGCATGTCTGGCAGATGATTCCGGAGTTTCCGCCAAGTGGTTCTGACATACCCAGCAGGTGATTTTGGCGTGTCAGGGAGGTGGTACCGGTGAGTCGAGCAGGTGGTTCCGGCGTGCTCAGCAGGTGGTTCAGGCGGTTCTGGCAGGTGGTATCCGTCTGTTCGGGGTGTGGTTCCAGCATCTCATGAACACGTTTCTGGCACGTCTGAGATGTGGTTCCAGCCGGCCCGACAGGTCTTTCCGCAGTGTCCGCCAAGCGGTTCTGGCATAGTTGGCAGCTGATTTTGGCATGACTGGCAGGTGGTTCCAGCAAGCCTGGCAGGTGATTCCAAAGTGTTCACCAACTGGTTGTGGCGTAGCCGGCAGGTGATTTTGGCGTGATCGGCAGGTGGTTCTGGCGAGTCGAGCAGGTGGTTCCTGCATGCTCGGCTGGTGCTTCCGGGGTCATTGGCACGTGGTTCTGGCATGTCTGAGAGGTGGTTCCTGCATGCCCGGCAAGTGATTCCGGAGTGTTCGCCAAGTGGTTCTGGTATAGTCGGCAGGTGATTTTGGCATGTCCGGCAGGTGGTTCAGGCGAGTTGAGCAGGTGGTTAAAACGTGCTTGGCAGGTGCTTCCGGCGTCTCCGGCACGTGTTTCTGGCACATCTGACAGGTGGTTCCGGCATGCCCGAAAGGTGATTCCGGTCTGTCCGGTAGGTGGTTCCAGCCTGCACGGCATGTGGTTCTGGTACGTCTCAGAGGTGGTTGCGCATGCCCAACAGGTGATTCCGGACTGTCCGCCACATGGTTCTGGCACGTCTGCGAGGTGGTTCCGGCATGCCCGGCAGGTCATCCCAGAGAGTCCTCCAAGTGGTTCTGGCATAACACGCAGGTGATTTTGGCGTGTCTGGCAGGTTGTTCCGTTGTGCTTGGCAGGTGGTTCAGGCTTGGCCGGCAGGTGGTTCCAGACTGTGCAGGACGTGTTTCCAGCTTCTCCGGCAGGTGGTTCTGGTACGTCTGAGAGGTGGTTCCGCCATGGCTGGCAGGTGATTCCGGACCGTCCCCCAGGTGGTTCTGGCATAGCCAGCATTTCATATTGGCCTGTCAGGCAGGTGGCTCCAGCGAGTCGAACAGGTGGCTCCGGCGTGCTCGGCAGGTGGTTCCGGTCTGTCCGGTAGGTGATTCCGGCGTGTCCGGCACGTGCTTCTGGCACGTCTGAGAGGTGGTTCCGGCATGCGCGACAGGTGGTTTCGGAGTGTCCGCCAGGTGCTTCTGGCGTGCCCGGCAGGTGATTTTGGCGTGTCCGGCAGGTGTTTCTGGCGAGTCGAGCAGGTGGCTCCGGCATGCTCGGCAGGTGCTTCCGGCGTCTCCGGCACTTGGTTCTGGTGTGTCTGAGAGCTGGTTCCGGCATGTCCGGCAGATGATTCCGGAGTGTCCGCCAAGTGGTTCTGGCATACCCAGCTGGTGATTTGGGCATGTCAGGTAGGTGGTTCCGGCGAGTCGAGCAGGTGGCTCCGGCGTGCTCGGCAGGTTGTTCAGACGGGTCTGGCAGGTGTTTTCCGTCTGTTCGGGGTGTGGTTCCAGCATCTCATGCACATGGTTCTGGCACGTCTGAGATGTGGTTCCGGCCGGCCCGACAGGTGTTTCCACAGTGTCCGCCAAGTGGTACTGGTGTAGTTGGCAGGTGATTTTGGCATGACCGGCAGGTGGTTCCAGCAAGCCCGGCAGGTGATTCCAAAGTGTTCCCCAACTGGTTGTGGCGTAGCCGGCAGGTGATTTTTGCGTGTCCGGCAGGTGGTTCTGGCGAGTCGAGCAGGTGGTTCCGGCGTGCTCGGCAGGTGCTTCCGGGGTCATTGGCACGTGGTTCTGGCATGTCTGAGAGGTGGTTCCGGCATGCCCGGCAGGTGATTCCGGAGTGTTCGCCAAGTGTTTGCAGCGTAGCCGGCAGGTGATTTTGCATGTCCAGCGGTCGTTCCGGCGGGTCGAGCCGGTGGTTCCGGCGTGTCCGGCAGGTGGTTCCGGTCTGTCCGGCAGGTGGTTCTGTGGTGTCCGGCACGAGGTTCAGTCTGAGAGGCTGTGCCGGCATGCCCCTCACGTGATTCCGGCTTGTCCCCGAAGTGGTGCTGGTGTAGCGGGCAGGTGATTTTGGCGTGTCCGGCAGGTGGTTCAGGCGAGTTGAGCAGGTGGTTGCGACGTGCTCGGCAGGTGCTTGCGGCGTCTCCGGCACGTGTTTCTGGCACATCTGACTGGTGGTTCCGGCATGCCCAAAAGTGGATTCCGGTCTGGCCGGTAGGTGGTTCCGGCGTGCAAGGCACGTGGTTCTGGTACGTCTCAGAGGTGGTTGCGTAGACCCAACAGGTGATTCCGGACTGTCCGCCACCTGCTTCTGGCACGTCTGAGAGGTGGTTCCAACATGCCCGGCAGGTCATTTCGGAGAGTCGTCCAAGTGGTTCTGGCGTAGCCCGCAGGTGATTTTGGCGTGTCCGGCAGGTGGTTCCGCCGTGCTCGGCAGGTGGTTCAGGCATGGCCGTCACGTGGTTCCAGTCTGTCCAGGACGTGTTTCCAGCTTCGCCGGCAGGTGGTTCAGGTACGTCTGAGAGGTGGTTCCGCCATGGCTGGCAGGTGATCCCGGACTGTCCCCCAGGTGGTTCTGGCATAGCCAGCAGTTGATATTGGCCTGTCCGGCAGGTGGTTCCAGCGAGTCGAACAGGTGGCTCCGGCGTTCTTGGCAGGTGGTTCCGGTCTGTCCGGTAGGTGTTTCCGGCGTGTCTGGCACGTGCTTCCGGCACGTCTGAGAGGTGGTTCTGGCACACCCGGCAGGTGATTTTGGCGTGTCCGGCAGGTGTTTCTGGCGAGTCGAGCAGGTGGCTCCGGCATGCTCGGCAGGTGCTTCCGGCGTCTCCGGCACGTGTTTCTGGCACATCTGAGAGGTGGTTCCGGCATGCCCGGCAGGTGATTCCGGAGTGTTCGCCAAGTGTTTCCGTCGTAGCCGGCAGGTGATTTTGCATGTCCAGCGGTCGTTCCGGCGGGTCGATCCGGTGGTTCCGGCGTGTCCGGCAGGTGGTTCCGGTCTGTCCGGCAGGTGGTTCTGTGGTGTCCGGCACGAGATTCAGTCTGAGAGGCTCTGCCGGCATGCCCCTCACGTGATTCTGGCTTGTCCACGAAGTGGTGCTGGTGCAGCGGGCAGGTGATTTTGGCGTGTCCGGCAGGTGGTTCAGGAGAGTTGAGCAGGTGGTTGCGACGTGCTCGGCAGGTGCTTCCGGCGTCTCCGGCACGTGTTTCTGGCACATCTGACTGGTGGTTCCGGCATGCCCGAAAGGTGATTCCGGTCTGTCCGGTAGGTGGTTCCAGCCTGCACGGCATGTGGTTCTGGTACGTCTCAGAGGTGGTTGCGCATGCCCAACAGGTGATTCCGGACTGTCCCCCACATGGTTCTGGAAAGTCTGAGAGGTGGTTCCGGCGTGCCCGGCAGGTCATCCCAGAGAGTCCTCCAAGTGGTTCTGGCATAACACGCCGGCGATTTTGGCGTGTCTGGCAGGTTGTTCCGTTGTGCTTGGCAGGTGGTTCAGGCTTGGCCGGCAGGTGGTTCCAGACTGTCCAGGACGTGTTTCCAGCTTCTCCGGCAGGTGGTTCTGGTACGTCTGAGAGGTGGTTCCGCCATGGCAGGCAGGTGATTCCGGACCGTCCCCCAGGTGGTTCCGGCATAGCCAGCAGTTGATATTGGCCTGTCCGGCAAGTGGTTCCAGCGAGTCGAACAGGTGGCTCCGGCGTGCTCGGAAGGTGGTCCCGGTCTGTCCGGTAGGTGATTCCGGAATGTCCGGCACGTGCTTCCGGCACGTCTGAGTGGTGGTTCCGGCATGCGCGACAGGTGATTTCGGAGTGTCCGCCAGGTGGTTCTGGCGTACCCGGCAGGTGATTTTGGCGTGTCCGGCAGGTGGTTCTGGCGAGTCGATCAGGTGGCTCCGGCATGCTCGGCAGGTGCTTCCGGCGTCTCCGGCACGTGGTTCTGGTGTGTCTGTGAGCTGGTTCCGGCATGTCCGGCGGATGATTCAGGAGTGTCCGCCAAGTGGTTCTGGCATACCTGGCTGGTGATTTTGGCATGTCAGGTATGTGGTTCCGGCGAGTCGAGCAGGTGGCTCCGGTGTGCACGGCAGGTTGTTCAGACGGGTCTGGCAGGTGTTTTCCGTCTGTTCGGGGTGTGGTTCCAGCATCTCATGCACATGGTTCTGGCACGTCTGAGATGTGGTTCCGGCCGGCCCGACAGGTGTTTCCACAGTGTCCGCCAAGTGGTACTGGCGTAGTTGGCAGGTGATTTTGGCATGACCGGCAGGTGGTTCCAGCAAGCCCGGCAGGTGATTCCGAAGTGTTCCCCAACTGGTTGTGGCGTAGCCGGCAGGTGATTTTTGCGTGTCCGGCAGGTGGTTCTGGCGAGTCGAGCAGGTGGTTCCGGCGTGCTCGGCAGGTGCTTCCGGGGTCATTGGCACATGGTTCTGGCATATCTGAGAGGTGGTTCCGGCATGCCCGGCAGGTGATTCCGGAGTGTTCGCCAAGTGTTTCCGGCGTAGCCGGCAGGTGATTTTGCATGTCCAGCGGTCGTTCCGGCGGGTCGAGCCGGTGGTTCCGGCGTGTCCGGCAGGTGGTTCCGGTCTGTCCGGCAGGTGGTTCTGTGGTGTCCGGCACGAGGTTCAGTCTGAGAGGCTGTGCCGGCATGCCCCTCACGTGATTCCGGCTTGTCCCCGAAGTGGTGCTGGTGTAGCGGGCAGGTGATTTTGGCGTTTCCGGCAGGTGGTTCAGGCGAGTTGAGCAGGTGGTTGCGACGTGCTCGGCAGGTGCTTCCGGCGTCTCCGGCACGTGTTTCTGGCACATCTGACTGGTGGTTCCGGCATGCCTGAAAGGTGATTCCGGTCTGTCCGGTAGGTGGTTCCAGCCTGCACGGCATGTGGTTCTGGTACGTCTCAGAGGTGGTTGCGCATGCCCAACAGGTGATTCCGGACTGTCCGCCACATGGTTCTGGCACGTCTGAGAGGTGGTTCCGGCATGCCCGGCTGGTCATCCCAGAGAGTCCTCCAAGTGGTTCTGGCATAACACGCCGGCGATTTTGGCGTGTCTGGCAGGTTGTTCCGTTGTGCTTGGCAGGTGGTTCAGGCTTGGCCGGCAGGTGGTTCCAGACTGTCCAGGACGTGTTTCCAGCTTCTCCGGCAGGTGGTTCTGGTACGTCTGAGAGGTGGTTCCGCCAAGGCTGGCAGGTGATTCCGGACCGTCTCCCAGGTGGTTCCGGCATAGCCAGCAGTTGATATTGGCCTGTCCGGCAGGTGGTTCCAGCCAGTCGAACAGGTGGCTCCGGCGTGCTCGGCAGGTGGTTCCGGTCTGTCCGGTAGGTGATTCCGGCATGTCCGGCACGTGCTTCCGGCACGTCTGAGAGGTGGTTCCGGCATGCGCGACAGGTGGTTTCGGAGAGTCCGCCAGGTGGTTCTGGCGTACCCGGCAGGTGATTTTGGCGTGTCCGGCAGGTGTTTCTGGCGAGTCGAGCAGGTGGCTCCGGCATGCTCGGCAGGTGCTTCCGGAGTCTCCGGCACGTGGTTCTGGTGTGTCTGAGATCTGGTTCCGGCATGTCCGGCAGATGATTCCGGAGTGTCCGCCAAGTGGTTCTGGCATACCTGGCTGGTGATTTGATCATGTCAGGTAGGTGGTTCCGGTGAGTCGAGCAGGTGGCTCCGGTGTGCACGGCAGGTTGTTCAGACGGGTCTGGCAGGTGTTTTCCGTCTGTTCGGGGTGTGGTTCCAGCATCTCATGCACATGGTTCTGGCACGTCTGAGATGTGGTTCCGGCCGGCCCGACAGGTGTTTCCACAGTGTCCGCCAAGTGGTACTGGCGTAGTTGGCAGGTGATTTTGGCATGACCGGCAGGTGGTTCCAGCAAGCCCGGCAGGTGATTCCGAAGTGTTCCCCAACTGGTTGTGGCGTAGCCGGCAGGTGATTTTTGCGTGTCCGGCAGGTGGTTCTGGCGAGTCGAGCAGGTGGTTCCGGCGTGCTCGGCTGGTGCTTCCGGGGTCATTGGCACGGGGTTCTGGCATGTCTGAGAGGTGGTTCCTGCATGCCCGGCAAGTGATTCCGGAGTGTTCGCCAAGTGGTTCTGGCATAGTCGGCAGGTGATTTTGGCATGTCCGGCAGGTGGTTCAGGCGAGTTGAGCAGGTGGTTCCAACGTGCTTGGCAGGTGCTTCCGGCGTCTCTGGCACGTGTTTCTGGCACATCTGACAGGTGGTTCCGGCATGCCCGAAAGGTGATTCCGGTCTGTCCGGTAGGTGGTTCCAGCCTGCACGGCATGTGGTTCTGGTACGTCTCAGAGGTGGTTGCGCATGCCCAACAGGGGATTCCGGACTGTCCGCCACATGGTTCTGGCACGTCTGAGAGGTGGTTCCGGCATGCCCGGCAGGTCATCCCAGAGAGTCCTCCAAGTGGTTCTGGCATAACACGCAGGTGATTTTGGCGTGTCTGGCAGGTTGTTCCGTTGTGCTTGGCAGGTGGTTCAGGCTTGGCCGGCAGGTGGTTCCAGACTGTCCAGGACGTGTTTCCAGCTTCTCCGGCAGGTGGTTCTGGTACGTCTGAGAGGTGGTTCCGCCATGGCTGGCAGGTGATTCCGGACCGTCCCCCAGGTGGTTCTGGCATAGCCAGCAGTTGATATTGGCCTGTCCGGCAGGTGGTTCCAGCGAGTCGAACAGGTGGCTCCGGCGTGCTCGGCAGGTGGTTCCGGTCTGTCCGGTAGGTGATTCCGGCGTGTCCGGCACGTGCTTCCGGCACGTCTGAGAGGTGGTTCCGGCATGTGCGACAGGTGATTTTGGAGTGTCCGCCAGGTGGTTCTGGCGTACCCGGCAGGTGATTTTGGCGTGTCCGGCAGGTGTTTCTGGCGAGTCGAGCAGGTGGCTCCGGCATGCTCGGCAGGTGCTTCCGGCGTCTCCGGCACGTGGTTCTGGCGAGTCTGAGAGCTGGTTCCGGCATGTCCGGCAGATGATTCCGGAGTGTCCGCCAAGTGGTTCTGGCATACCCGGCTGGTGATTTGGGCATGTCAGGTAGGTGGTTCCGGCGAGTCGAGCAGGTGGCTCCGGCGTGCACGGCAGGTTGTTCACACGGGTCTGGCAGGTGTTTTCCGTCTGTTCGGGGTGTGGTTCCAGCATCTCGTGCACATGGTTCTGGCACGTGTGAGATGTGGTTCCGGCCGGCCCGACAGGTGTTTCCACAGTGTCCGCCAAGTGGTACTGGCGTAGTTGGTAGGTGATTTTGGCATGACCGGCAGGTGGTTCCAGCAAGCCCGGCAGGTGATTCCGAAGTGTTCCCCAACTGGTTGTGGCGTAGCCGGCAGGTGATTTTTGCGTGTCCGGCAGGTGGTTCTGGCGAGTCGAGCAGGTGGTTCCGGCGTGCTCGGCAGGTGCTTCCGGGGTCATTGGCACGTGGTTCTGGCATATCTGAGAGGTGGTTCCGGCATGCCCGGCAGGTGATTCCGGAGTGTTCGCCAAGTGTTTCCGGCGTAGCCGGCAGGTGATTTTGCATGTCCAGCGGTCGTTCCGGCGGGTCGAGCCGGTGGTTCCGGCGTGTCCGGCAGGTGGTTCCGGTCTGTCCGGCAGGTGGTTCTGTGGTGTCCGGCACGAGGTTCAGTCTGAGAGGCTGTGCCGGCATGCCCCTCACGTGATTCCGGCATGTCCCCGAAGTGGTGCTGGTGTAGCGGGCAGGTGATTTTGGCGTGTCCGGCAGGTGGTTCAGGGGAGTTGAGCAGGTGCTTGCGACATGCTCGGCAGGTGGTTCCGGCGTCTCCGGCACGTGTTTCTGGCACATCTGACTGGTGGTTCCGGCATGCCCAAAAGTTGATTCCGGTCTGTCCGGTAGGTGGTTCCGGCGTGCACGGCACGTGGTTCTGGTACGTGTCAGAGGTGGTTGCGTATGCCCAACAGGTGATTCCGGACTGTCCGCCACGTGCTTCTGGCACGTCTGAGAGGTGGTTCCAAAATGCCCGGGAGGTCATTTCGGAGAGTCGTCCAAGTGGTTCTGGCTTAGCCCGCAGGTGATTTTGGCGTGTCCGGCGGGTGGTTCCGCCGTGCTCTGCAGGTGGTTCAGGCATGGCCGTCACGTGGTTCCAGTCTGTCCAGGACGTGTTTCCAGCTTCTCTGGCAGGTGGTTCTGGTGTGTCTGAGAGCTGGTTCCGGCATGTCCGGCAGATGATTCCGGAGTGTCCGCCAAGTGGTTCTGGCATACCCAGCAGGTGATTTTTGCGTGTCAGGGAGGTGGTACCGGTGAGTCGAGCAGGTGGTTCCAGCGTGCTCAGCAGGTGGTTCAGGCGGTTCTGGCAGGTGGTATCCGTCTGTTCGGGGTGTGGTTCCAGCATCTCATGAACACGTTTCTGGCACGTCTGAGATGTGGTTCCAGGCGGCCCGACAGGCGTTTCCGCAGTGTCCGCCAAGCGGTTCTGGTGTAGTTGGCAGGTGATTTTGGCATGACTGGCAGGTGGTTCCAGCAAGCCTGGCAGGTGATTAAAAAGTGTTCACCAACTGGTTGTGGCGTAGCCGGCAGGTGATTTTTGCGTGATCGGCAGGTGGTTCTGGCGAGTCGAGCAGGTGGTTCCGGCGTGCTCGGCTGGTGCTTCCGGGGTCATTGGCACGGGGTTCTGGCATGTCTGAGAGGTGGTTCCTGCATGCCCGGCAAGTGATTCCGGAGTGTTCACCAAGTGGTTCTGGCATAGTCGGCAGGTGATTTTGGCATGTCCGGCAGGTGGTTCAGGCGAGTTGAGCAGGTGGTTCCAACGTGCTTGGCAGGTGTTTCCGGCGTCTCCGGCACGTGTTTCTGGCACATCTGACAGGTGGTTCCGGCATGCCCGAAAGGTGATTCCGGTCTGTCCGGTATGTGGTTCCAGCCTGCACCGCATGTGGTTCTGGTACGTCTCAGAGGTGGTTGCGCATGCCCAACAGGTGATTCCGGACTGTCCGCCACATGGTTCTGGCACGTCTGAGAGGTGGTTCCGGCATGCCCGGCAGGTCATCCCAGAGAGTCGTCCAAGTGGTTCTGGCATAACACGCAGGTGATTTTGGCGTGTCTGGCAGGTTGTTCCGTTGTGCTTGGCAGGTGGTTCAGGCTTGGCCGGCAGGTGGTTCCAGACTGTCCAGGACGTGTTTCCAGCTTCTCCGGCAGGTGGTTCTGGTACGTCTGAGAGGTGGTTCCGCCATGGCTGGCAGGTGATTCCGGACCGTCCCCCAGGTGGTTCTGGCATAGCCAGCAGTTGATATTGGCCTGTCCGGCAGGTGGTTCCAGCGAGTCGAACTGGTGGCTCCGGCGTGCTCGGCAGGTGGTTCCGGTCTCTCTGGTAGGCGATTCCGGCGTGTCCGGCACGTGCTTCCGGCACGTCTGAGAGGTGGTTCCGGCATGCGCGACAGGTGGTTTCGGAGTGTCCGCCAGGTGGTTCTGGCGTACCCGGCAGGTGATTTTGGCGTGTCCGGCAGGTGTTTCTGGCGAGTCGAGCAGGTGGCTCCGGCATGCTCGGCAGGTGCTTCCGGCGTCTCCGGCACTTGGTTCTGGTGTGTCTGAGAGCTGGTTCCGGCATGTCCGGCAGATGATTCCGGAGTGTCCGCCAAGTGGTTCTGGCATACCCGGCTGGTGATTTGGGCATGTCAGGTAGGTGGTTCCGGCGAGTCGAGCAGGTGGCTCCGGCGTGCTCGGCAGGTTGTCCAGACGGGTCTGGCAGGTGTTTTCCGTCTGTTCGGGGTGTGGTTCCAGCATCTCATGCACATGGTTCTGGCACGTCTGAGATGTGGTTCCGGCCGGCCCGACAGGTGTTTCCACAGTGTCCGCCAAGTGGTACTGGCGTAGTTGGCAGGTGATTTTGGCATGACCGGCAGGTGGTTCCAGCAAGCCCGGCAGGTGATTCCCAAGTGTTCCCCAACTGGTTGTGGCGTAGCCGGCAGGTGATTTTTGCGTGTCCGGCAGGTGGTTCTGGCGAGTCGAGCAGGTGGTTCCGGCGTGCTCGGCAGGTGCTTCCGGGGTCATTGGCACGTGGTTCTGGCATATCTGAGAGGTGGTTCCGGCATGCCCGGCAGGTGATTCCGGAGTGTTCGCCAAGTGTTTCCGGCGTAGCCGGCAGGTGATTTTGCATGTCCAGCGGTCGTTCCGGCGGGTCGAGCCGGTGGTTCCGGCGTGTCCGGCAGGTGGTTCCGGTCTGTCCGGCAGGTGGTTCTGTGGTGTCCGGCACGAGGTTCAGTCTGAGAGGCTGTGCCGGCATGCCCCTCACGTGATTCCGGCTTGTCCCCGAAGTGGTGCTGGTGTAGCGGGCAGGTGATTTTGGCGTGTCCGGCAGGTGGTTCAGGCGAGTTGAGCAGGTGGTTGCGACGTGCTCGGCAGGTGCTTCCGGCGTCTCTGGCACGTGTTTCTGGCACATCTGACTGGTGGTTCCGGCATGCCCAAAGTTGATTCCGGTCTGTCCGGTAGGTGGTTCCGGCGTGCACGGCACGTGGTTCTGGTACGTCTCAGAGGTGGTTGCGGATGCCCAACAGGTGATTCCGGACTGTCCGCCACGTGGTTCTGGCACGTCTGAGAGGTGGTTCCAACATGCCCGGCAGGTCATTTCGGAAAGTCGTCCAAGTGGTTCTGGCGTAGCCCGCAGGTGATTTTGGCGTGTCCGGCAGGTGGTTCCGCCGTGCTCGGCAGGTGGTTCAGGCATGGCCGTCACGTGGTTCCAGACTGTCCAGGACGTGTTTCCAGCTTCTGCGGCAGGTGGTTCTGGTACGTCTGAGAGGTGGTTCCGCCATGGCTGGCAGGTGATCCCGGACTGTCCCCCAGGTGGTTCTGGCATAGCCAGCAGTTCATATTGGCCTGTCCGGCAGGTGGTTCCAGCGAGTCGAACAGGTGGCTCCGGCGTGCTTGGCAGGTGGTTCCGGTCTGTCCGGTAGGTGTTTCCGGCGTGTCGGACACGTGCTTCCGGCACGTCTGAGAGGTGGTTCCGGCATGCGCGGCAGGTGATTCCGGAGTGTCCGCCAGGTGGTTCTGGCGGACCCGGCAGGTGATTTTGGCGTGTCTGGCAGGTGTTTCTGGCGAGTCGAGCAGGTGGCTCCGGCATGCTCGGCAGGTGCTTCCGGCGTCTCCGGCACGTGGTTCTGGTGTGTCTGAGAGCTGGTTCCGGCATGTCCGGCAGATGATTCCGGAGTGTCCGCCAAGTGGTTCTGGCATACCCGGCTGGTGATTTGGGCATGTCAGGTAGGTGGTTCCGGCGAGTCGAGCAGGTGGCTCCGGCGTGCTCGGCAGGTTGTTCAGACGGGTCTGGCAGGTGTTTTCGTCTGTTCGGGGTGTGGTTCCAGCATCTCATGCACATGGTTCTGGCACGTCTGAGATGTGGTTCCGGCCGGCCCGACAGGTGTTTCCACAGTGTCCGCCAAGTGGTTCTGGCGTAGTTGGCAGGTGATTTTGGCATGACCGGCAGGTGGTTCCAGCAAGCCCGGCAGGTGATTCGGAAGTGTTCCCCAACTGGTTGTGGCGTAGCCGGCAGGTGATTTTGCATGTCCAGCGGTCGTTCCGGCGGGTCGAGCCGGTGGTTCCGGCGTGTCCGGCAGGTGGTTCCGGTCTGTCCGGCAGGTGGTTCTGTGGTGTCCGGCATGAGGTTCAGTCTGAGAGGCTGTGTCGGCATGCCCCTCACGTGATTCCGGCTTGTCCCCGAAGTGGTGCTGGTGTAGCGGGCAGGTGATTTTGGCGTGTCCGGCAGGTGGTTCAGGCGAGTTGAGCAGGTGGTTGCGACGTGCTCGGCAGGTGCTTCCGGCGTCTCCGGCACGTGTTTCTGGCACATCTGACTGGTGGTTCCGGCATGCCCAAAGTTGATTCCGGTCTGTCCGGTAGGTGGTTCCGGCGTGCACGGCACGTGGTTCTGGTACGTGTCAGAGGTGGTTGCGGATGCCCAACAGGTGATTCCGGACTGTCCGCCACGTGCTTCTGGCACGTCTGAGAGGTGGTTCCAACATGCCCGGCAGGTCATTTCGGAGAGTCGTCCAAGTGGTTCTGGCGTAGCCCGCAGGTGATTTTGGCGTGTCCGGCAGGTGGTTCCGCCGTGCTCGGCAGGTGGTTCAGGCATGGCCGTCACGTGGTTCCAGTCTGTCCAGGACGTGTTTCCAGCTTCTCCGGCAGGTGGTTCTGGTACGTCTGAGAGGTGGTTCCGCCATGGCTGGCAGGTGATCCCGGACTGTCCCCCAGGTGGTTCTGGCAGAGCCAGCAGTTGATATTGGCTGTCCGGCAGGTGGTTCCAGCGAGTCGAACAGGTGGCTCCGGCGTGCTCGGCAGGTGGCTCCGGTCTGTCCGGTAGGTGATTCCGGCGTGTCCGGCACGTGCTTCCGGCACGTCTGAGAGGTGGTTCCGGCATGCGCGGCAGGTGATTCCGGAGTGTCCGCCAGGTGGTTCTGGCGGACCCGGCAGGTGATTTTGGCGTGTCCGGCAGGTGTTTCTGGCGAGTCGAGCAGGTGGCTCCGGCATGCTCGGCAGGTGCTTCCGGCGTCTCCGGCACGTGGTTCTGGTGTGTCTGAGAGCTGGTTCCGGCATGTCCGGCAGATGATTCCGGAGTGTCCGCCAAGTGGTTCTGGCATACCCAGCAGGTGATTTTGGCGTGTCAGGGAGGTGGGACCGGTGAGTCGAGCAGGTGGTTCCGGCGTGCTCAGCAGGTGGTTCAGGCGGTTCTGGCAGGTGGTATCCGTCTGTTCGGGGTGTGGTTCCAGCATCTCATGAACACGTTTCTGGCACGTCTGAGATGTGGTTCCAGCCGGCCCGACAGGTGTTTCCGCAGTGTCCGCCAAGCGGTTCTGGCGGAGTTGGCAGGTGATTTTGGCATGACTGGCAGGTGGTTCCAGCAAGCCTGGCAGGTGATTCCAAAGTGTTCACCAACTGGTTGTGGCGGAGCCGGCAGGTGATTTTTGCGTGATCGGCAGGTGGTTCTGGCGAGTCGAGCAGGTGGTTCCGGCGTGCTCGGCTGGTGCTTCCGGGGTCATTGGCACGGGGTTCTGGCATGTCTGAGAGGTGGTTCCTGCATGCCCGGCAAGTGATTCCGGAGTGTTCGCCAAGTGGTTCTGGCATAGTCGGCAGGTGATTTTGGCATGTCCGGCAGGTGGTTCAGGCGAGTTGAGCAGGTGGTTCCAACGTGCTTGGCAGGTGCTTCCGGCGTCTCCGGCACGTGTTTCTGGCACATCTGACAGGTGGTTCCGGCATGCCCGAAGGTGATTCCGGTCTGTCCGGTAGGTGGTTCCAGCCTGCACGGCATGTGGTTCTGGTACGTCTCAGAGGTGGTTGCGCATGCCCAACAGGTGATTCCGGACTGTCCGCCACATGGTTCTGGCACGTCTGAGAGGTGGTTCCGGCATGCCCGGCAGGTCATCCCAGAGAGTCGTCCAAGTGGTTCTGGCATAACACGCAGGTGATTTTGGCGTGTCTGGCAGGTTGTTCCGTTGTGCTTGGCAGGTGGTTCGAGGCTTGGCCGGCAGGTGGTTCCAGACTGTCCAGGACGTGTTTCCAGCTTCTCCGGCAGGTGGCTCTGGTACGTCTGAGAGGTGGTTCCGCCATGGCTGGCAGGTGATTCCGGACCGTCCCCAGGTGGTTCTGGCAGAGCCAGCAGTTGATATTGGCCTGTCCGGCAGGTGGTTCCAGCGAGTCGAACAGGTGGCTCCGGCGTGCTCGGCAGGTGGTTCCGGTCTGTCCGGAGGTGATTCCGGCGTGTCCGGCACGTGCTTCCGGCACGTCTGAGAGGTGGTTCCGGCATGCGCGACAGGTGATTTCGGAGTGTCCGCCAGGTGGTTCTGGCGGTACCCGGCAGGTGATCTTGGCGTGTCCGGCAGGTGTTTCTGGCGAGTCGAGCAGGTGGCTCCGGCATGCTCGGCAGGTGCTTCCGGCGTCTCCGGCACGTGGTTCTGGTGTGTCTGAGAGCTGGCTCCGGCATGTCCGGGAGATGATTCCGGAGTGTTCGCCAAGTGGTTCTGGCATACCCGGCTGGTGATTTGGGCATGTCAGGTAGGTGGTTCCGGCGAGTCGAGCAGGTGGCTCCGGCGTGCTCGGCAGGTTGTTCAGACGGGTCTGGCAGGTGTCTTCCGTCTGTTCGGGGTGTGGTTCCAGCATCTCATGCACATGGTTCTGGCACGTCTGAGATGTGGTTCCGGCCGGCCCGACAGGTGTTTCACAGTGTCCGCCAAGTGGTACTGGCGTAGTTGGCAGGTGATTTTGGCATGACCGGCAGGTGGTTCGAGCAAGCCCGGCAGGTGATCCGAAGTGTTCCCACTGGTTGTGGCGGAGCCGGCAGGTGATCTTTGCGTGTCGGCAGGTGGGTCTGGCGAGTCGAGCAGGTGGTTCGGGCGTGCTCGGCAGGTGCTTCGGGGTCATTGGCACGTGGTTCTGGCATATCTGAGAGGTGGTTCCGGCATGCCCGGCAGGTGACTCGGAAGTGTTCGCCGAGTGTTCCGGCGGAGCCGGCAGGTGATTTTGGATGTCCAGCGGTCGTTCCGGCGGGTCGAGCCGGTGGTTCCGGCGTGTCCGGCAGGTGGTTCCGGTCTGTCCGGCAGGTGGTTCTGTGGTGTCGGGCACGAGGTTCAGTCTGAGAGGCTGTGCCGGCATGCCCTCACGTGATCCGGCTTGCCCCGAAGTGGTGCTGGTGTAGCGGGCAGGTGATTTTGGCGTGTCCGGCAGGTGGTTCAGGCGAGTTGAGCAGGTGGTTGCGACGTGCTCGGCAGGTGCTTCGGCGTCTTCGGCACGTGTTCTGGCACATCTGACTGGTGGTTCCGGCATGCCCAAAGTTGATTCCGGTCTGTCCGGTAGGTGGTTCCGGCGTGCACGGCACGTGGTCTCTGGTACGTGTCAGAGGTGGTTGCGGATGCCGACAGGTGATTCCGGACTGTCCGCCACGTGCTTCTGGCACGTCTGAGAGGTGGTTCCAACATGCCCGGCAGGTCATTTCGGAGAGTCGTCCAAGTGGTTCTGGCGGAGCCCGCAGGTGATTTTGGCGTGTCCGGCAGGTGGTCCGCCGTGCTCGGCAGGTGGTTCGAGGCATGGCCGTCACGTGGTTCCGAGTCTGTCCAGGACGTGTTCCAGCTTCTCGGCAGGTGGTCTGGTACGCTGAGAGGTGGTTCCGCCATGGCTGGCAGGTGACTCGGACTGTCCCAGGTGGTTCTGGCATAGCCAGCAGTCGACATTGGCTGGTCGGCAGGTGGTTCCAGCGAGTCGACAGGTGGCTCGGCGTCTGGCAGGTGGTTCGGTTGTCCGGCAGGTGTTTCGGCGTGTCTGGCACGTGCTTCGGCACGCTGAGAGGTGGTTCGGCATGCGCGGCAGGTGACTCGGAGTGTCGCCAGGTGGTCTGGCAGGACCCGGCAGGTGATTCTGGCGTGTCCGGCAGGTGTTCTGGCGAGTCGAGCAGGTGGCTCGGCATGCTCGGCAGGTGCTTCGGCGTCTCCGGCACTTGGTTCTGGTGTGTCTGAGAGCTGGCTCCGGCATGTCCGGCAGATGATTCCGGAGTGTCCGCCAAGTGGTTCTGGCAGACCCAGCAGGTGATCTGGGCGTGTCAGGGAGGTGGTACCGGTGAGTCGAGCAGGTGGTTCCGGCGTGCTCAGCAGGTGGTTCAGGCGGTTCTGGCAGGTGGTATCGTCTGTTCGGGGTGTGGTTCGAGCATCTCATGAACACGTTCTGGCACGTCTGAGATGTGGTTCGAGCCGGCCCGACAGGTGTTCGCAGTGTCCGCCAAGCGGTTCTGGCGTAGTTGGCAGGTGATTTTGGCATGACTGGCAGGTGGTTCCAGCAAGCCTGGCAGGTGATTCCGAAGTGTTCACCAACTGGTTGTGGCGAAGCCGGCAGGTGATTCTTGCGTGATCGGCAGGTGGTTCTGGCGAGTCGAGCAGGTGGTTCGGCGTGCTCGGCTGGTGCTTCGGGGTCATTGGCACGGGGTCTGGCATGTCTGAGAGGTGGTTCTGCATGCCCGGCAAGTGATCCGGAGTGTTCGCCAAGTGGTCTGGCATAGTCGGCAGGTGATTTTGGCATGTCCGGCAGGTGGTCCAGGCGAGTCTGAGCAGGTGGTCCAACGTGCTTGGCAGGTGCTTCGGCGCTCCGGCACGTGTTCTGGCACATCTGACAGGTGGTTTCGGCATGCCCGAAGGTGATTCGGTCTGTCGAGGTGGTCCAGCTGCACGGCATGTGGTTCTGGTACGTCTCAGAGGTGGTTGCGCATGCCCAACAGGTGACTCGGACTGTCCGCCACATGGTTCTGGCACGTCTGAGAGGTGGTTCCGGCATGCCCGGCAGGTCATCCCAGAGAGTCCTCCAAGTGGTCTCTGGCATAACACGCAGGTGATTTTGGCGTGTCTGGCAGGTTGTTCCGTTGTGCTTGGCAGGTGGTTCGAGGCTTGGCCGGCAGGTGGTTCCAGACTGTCCAGGACGTGTTTCCAGCTTCTCCGGCAGGTGGTTCTGGTACGTCTGAGAGGTGGTTCCGCCATGGCTGGCAGGTGATCCGGATCGTCCCCAGGTGGTCTCTGGCAGAGCCAGCAGTCTGATATTGGCTGTTCGGCAGGTGGTTCCAGCGAGTCGAACAGGTGGCTCCGGCGTGCTCGGCAGGTGGTCTCGGTCTGTCCGGTAGGTGATTCCGGCGTGTCCGGCACGTGCTTCGGCACGTCTGAGAGGTGGCTCCGGCATGCGCGACAGGTGACTTCGGAGTGTCCGCCAGGTGGTCTGGCGGACCCGGCAGGTGATCTTGGCGTGTCCGGCAGGTGTCTGGCGAGTCGAGCAGGTGGCTCGGCATGCTCGGCAGGTGCTCGGCGTCTTCGGCACGTGGTTCTGGGTGTCTGAGAGCTGGTTCCGGCATGTCCGGCAGATGATTCGGAGTGTCCGCCAAGTGGTTCTGGCAGACCCGGCTGGTGATCTGGGCATGTCAGGTAGGTGGTCCGGCGAGTCGAGCAGGTGGCTCGGCGTGCTCGGCAGGTTGTTCAGACGGGTCTGGCAGGTGTCTTCGTCTGTTCGGGGTGTGGTTCCAGCATCTCATGCACATGGTCCTGGCACGCTGAGATGTGGTTCCGGCCGGCTCGACAGGTGTTCCACAGTGTCCGCCAAGTGGGTACTGGCGTAGTTGGCAGGTGATTTTGGCATGACCGGCAGGTGGTTCCAGCAAGCCCGGCAGGTGATTCCGAAGTGTTCCCGACTGGTTGTGGCGGAGCCGGCAGGTGATCTTTGCGTGTCGGCAGGTGGTCTGGCGAGTCGAGCAGGTGGTTCGGCGTGCTCGGCAGGTGCTTCGGGGTCATTGCACGTGGTTCTGGCATATCTGAGAGGTGGTCTCGGGATGCCCGGCAGGTGACTCCGGAGTGTTCGTCAAGTGTCTCCGGCGGAGCCGGCAGGTGATTCTGCATGTCCAGCGGTCGTTCCGGCGGGTCGAGCCGGTGGTTCCGGCGTGTCCGGCAGGTGGTCCGGTCTGTCCGGCAGGTGGTTCTGTGGTGTCCGGCATCGAGGTTCAGTCTGAGAGGCTGTGCCGGCATGCCCTCACGTGATCCGGCTGTCCCCGAGTGGTGCTGGTGTAGCGGGCAGGTGATTCTGGCGTGTCCGGCAGGTGGTTCGAGGCGAGTTGAGCAGGTGGTTGCGACGTGCTCGGCAGGTGCTTCGGCGTCTCCGGCACGTGTTCTGGCACATCTGACTGGTGGTTTCGGCATGCCCAAAGTTGATTCCGGTCTGTCCGGTAGGTGGTTCCGGCGTGCACGGCACGTGGTTCTGGTACGTGTCAGAGGTGGTCTGCGGATGCCCGACAGGTGACTCGGACTGTCCGCCACGGTGCTTCTGGCACGTCTGAGAGGTGGTTCCAACATGCCCGGCAGGTCATTTCGGAGAGTCGTCCAAGTGGTTCTGGCGAGCCCGCAGGTGATTTTGGCGTGTCCGGCAGGTGGTTCCGCCGTGCTCGGCAGGTGGTTCGAGGCATGGCCGTCACGTGGTTCCAGTCTGTCCAGGACGTGTTCCAGCTTCTCCGGCAGGTGGTTCTGGTACGTCTGAGGTGGTCGCCATGGCTGGAGGTGACCGATGTCCCAGGTGGTCTGCAGAGCCAGCAGCTCGATGCTGTCCGGCAGGTGGTCCAGCGAGTCGACAGGTGGCTCGGCGTCTGGCAGGTGGGCTCGGGTCGAGGTGTTCGGCGTGTTGGCACGTGCTCGGCACGCTGAGAGGTGGTTCGCATGCGGCAGGTGACTCGGAGTGTCGTCAGGTGGCTCGGCAGTACCCGGCAGGTGATTTGGGCGTGTCGGCAGGTGTCTGGCGAGTCGAGCAGGTGGCTCGGCATGCTCGGCAGGTGCTCGGCGTCGGCACTGGTCTGGTGTGTCTGAGAGCTGGCTCGGCATGTCCGGCAGATGATTCCGGAGTGTCCGCCAAGTGGTCTCTGGCAGATACCCAGCAGGTGATTCTGGGCGTGTCAGGGAGGTGGTACCGGTGAGTCGAGCAGGTGGTTCCGGCGTGCTCAGCAGGTGGTTCGAGGCGGGTTCTGGCAGGTGGAATCCGTCTGTTCGGGGTGTGGTTCGAGCATCTCATGAACACGTCTCTGGCACGTCTGAGATGTGGTTCCAGCCGGCTCGACAGGTGTTCCGCAGTGTCCGCCAAGCGGTTCTGGCGGAGTTGGCAGGTGATTTTGGCATGACTGGCAGGTGGTTCCAGCAAGCCTGGCAGGTGATTCCAAGTGTTCACCAACTGGTTGTGGCGGAGCCGGCAGGTGATTTTTGCGTGATCGGCAGGTGGTTCTGGCGAGTCGAGCAGGTGGTTCCGGCGTGCTCGGCTGGTGCTTCGGGGTCATTGGCACGGGGTTCTGGCATGTCTGAGAGGTGGTTCTGGCATGCCCGGGAAGTGATTCCGGAGTGTTCGCCAAGTGGTTCTGGCATAGTCGGCAGGTGATTTTGGCATGTCCGGCAGGTGGTTCAGGCGAGTTGAGCAGGTGGTTCGAACGTGCTTGGCAGGTGCTTCGGCGTCTTCGGCACGTGTCTGGCAATCTGACAGGTGGTTCGGCATGCCGAAGGTGATTCGGGCTGTTCGGAGGTGGTTCCAGCTGCACGGCATGTGGTCTCTGGTACGTCTCAGAGGTGGTTGCGCATGCCACAGGTGATCCGGACTGTCGCCATGGCTGCACGTCTGAGAGGTGGTCTCGGCATGCCCGGAGGTCATCGGAGAGTCTCCAAGTGGTTCTGGCATAACGCAGGTGATTTGGCGGTCTGCAGGTTGTTCGCTGTGCTGGCAGGTGGTCGAGGCTGGTCGGCAGGTGGTCCAGACTGTCCAGGACGTGTTCCAGCTTCTCGGCAGGTGGTCTGGTACGCTGAGAGGTGGTCCGCCATGGCTGGCAGGTGATCTGATCGTCCCAGGTGGTCTGGCAGAGCCAGCAGTCGACATTGGCTGTCCGGCAGGTGGTCCAGCGAGTCGACAGGTGGCTCGGCGTGCCGGCAGGTGGTCTCGGTTGTCGAGGTGATCGGCGTGTCCGGCACGTGTCTCCGGCACGCTGAGAGGTGGTTCGGCATGCGCGCAGGTGACTTCGGAGTGTCCGCCAGGTGGCTCTGGCGGAACCGGCAGGTGATTCTGGCGTGTCCGGCAGGTGTCTGGCGAGTCGAGCAGGTGGCTCGGCATGCCGGCAGGTGCTTCGGCGTCTCCGGCACGTGGTTCTGGTGTGTCTGAGAGCTGGTCGGCATGTCCGGCAGATGATCCGGAGTGTCGCCAAGTGGTTCTGGCAGTACCCGGCTGGTGATCTGGGCATGTCAGGAGGTGGTCCGGCGAGTCGAGCAGGTGGCTCGGCGTGCTCGGCAGGTTGTTCAGACGGGTCTGCAGGTGTTTCGCTGTTCGGGGTGTGGTTCGAGCATCTCATGCACATGGTCTGGCACGTCTGAGATGTGGTTCGGCCGGCTCGACAGGTGTTCCACAGTGTCCGCCAAGTGGTACTGGCGTAGTTGGCAGGTGATTTTGGCATGACCGGCAGGTGGTTCCAGCAAGCTCGGCAGGTGATTCCGAAGTGTTCCCGACTGGTTGTGGCGGAGCCGGCAGGTGATCTTTGCGTGTCCGGCAGGTGGTCTGGCGAGTCGAGCAGGTGGTTCGGCGTGCTCGGCAGGTGCTTCGGGGTCATTGGCACGTGGTCTGGCATACCCAGAGGTGGTCTCGGCATGCCCGGCAGGTGACTCGGAGTGTTCGCCAAGTGTTCCGGCGAGCCGGCAGGTGATTTTGCATGTCCAGCGGTCGTTCCGGGCGGGTCGAGCCGGTGGTCCGGCGTGTCCGGCAGGTGGTTCCGGTCTGTCCGGCAGGTGGTTCTGTGGTGTCCGGCATGAGGTTCAGTCTGAGAGGCTGTGCCGGCATGCCCCTCACGTGATTCCGGCTTGTCCCCGAGTGGTGCTGGTGTAGCGGGCAGGTGATTTTGGCGTGTCCGGCAGGTGGTTCAGGCGAGTTGAGCAGGTGGTTGCGACGTGCTCGGCAGGTGCTTCCGGCGTCTCCGGCACGTGTTTCTGGCACATCTGACTGGTGGTTCGGCATGCCCAAGAGTTGATTCCGGTCTGTCCGGTAGGTGGTTCCGGCGTGCACGGCACGTGGTTCTGGTACGTGTCAGAGGTGGTTGCGGATGCCTGAACAGGTGATTCCGGACTGTCCGCCACGTGCTTCTGGCACGTCTGAGAGGTGGTTCCAACATGCCCGGCAGGTCATTTCGGAGAGTCGTCCAAGTGGTTCTGGCGGAGCCCGCAGGTGATTTTGGCGTGTCCGGCAGGTGGTTCCGCCGTGCTCGGCAGGTGGTTCAGGCATGGCCGTCACGTGGTTCCAGACTGTCCAGGACGTGTTTCCAGCTTCTCCGGCAGGTGGTTCTGGTACGTCTGAGAGGTGGTTCCGCCATGGCTGGCAGGTGATCCCGGACTGTCCCCCAGGTGGTTCTGGCAGAGCCAGCAGTTGATATTGGCCTGTCCGGCAGGTGGTTCCAGCGAGTCGAACAGGTGGCTCCGGCGTGCTTGGCAGGTGGTTCCGGTCTGTCCGGTAGGTGTTTCCGGCGTGTCTGGCACGTGCTTCCGGCACGTCTGAGAGGTGGTTCCGGCATGCGCGGCAGGTGATTCCGGAGTGTCCGCCAGGTGGTTCTGGCGGACCCGGCAGGTGATTTTGGCGTGTCCGGCAGGTGTTTCTGGCGAGTCGAGCAGGTGGCTCCGGCATGCTCGGCAGGTGCTTCCGGCGTCTCCGGCACTTGGTTCTGGTGTGTCTGAGAGCTGGTTCCGGCATGTCCGGCAGATGATTCCGGAGTGTCCGCCAAGTGGTTCTGGCATACCCAGCAGGTGATTTTGGCGTGTCAGGGAGGTGGTACCGGTGAGTCGAGCAGGTGGTTCCGGCGTGCTCAGCAGGTGGTTCAGGCGGTTCTGGCAGGTGGTATCCGTCTGTTCGGGGTGTGGTTCCAGCATCTCATGAACACGGTTCTGGCACGTCTGAGATGTGGTTCCAGCCGGCCCGACAGGTGTTTCCGCAGTGTCCGCCAAGCGGTTCTGGCGGAGTTGGCAGGTGATTTTGGCATGACTGGCAGGTGGTTCCAGCAAGCCTGGCAGGTGATTCCGAAGTGTTCACCAACTGGTTGTGGCGAAGCCGGCAGGTGATTTTTGCGTGATCGGCAGGTGGTTCTGGCGAGTCGAGCAGGTGGTTCCGGCGTGCTCGGCTGGTGCTTCCGGGGTCATTGGCACGGGGTTCTGGCATGTCTGAGAGGTGGTTCCTGCATGCCCGGCAAGTGATTCCGGAGTGTTCGCCAAGTGGTTCTGGCATAGTCGGCAGGTGATTTTGGCATGTCCGGCAGGTGGTTCAGGCGAGTTGAGCAGGTGGTTCCAACGTGCTTGGCAGGTGCTTCCGGCGTCTCCGGCACGTGTTCTGGCACATCTGACAGGTGGTTCCGGCATGCCCGAAAGGTGATTCCGGTCTGTCCGGTAGGTGGTTCCAGCGTGCACGGCATGTGGTTCTGGTACGTCTCAGAGGTGGTTGCGCATGCCCAACAGGTGATTCCGGACTGTCCGCCACATGGTTCTGGCACGTCTGAGAGGTGGTTCCGGCATGCCCGGCAGGTCATCCCAGAGAGTCCTCCAAGTGGTTCTGGCATAACACGCAGGTGATTTTGGCGTGTCTGGCAGGTTGTTCCGTTGTGCTTGGCAGGTGGTTCAGGCTTGGCCGGCAGGTGGTTCCAGACTGTCCAGGACGTGTTTCCAGCTTCTCCGGCAGGTGGTTCTGGTACGTCTGAGAGGTGGTTCCGCCATGGCTGGCAGGTGATTCCGGACTGTCCCCCAGGTGGTTCTGGCAGAGCCAGCAGTTGATATTGGCCTGTCCGGCAGGTGGTTCCAGCGAGTCGAACAGGTGGCTCCGGCGTGCTCGGCAGGTGGTTCCGGTCTGTCCGGTAGGTGATTCGGGCGTGTCCGGCACGTGCTTCCGGCACGTCTGAGAGGTGGTTCCGGCATGCGCGACAGGTGATTTCGGAGTGTCCGCCAGGTGGTTCTGGCGTACCCAGCAGGTGATTTTGGCGTGTCAGGCAGTGGTTCCGGTGAGTCGAGCAGGTGGTTCCGGCGTGCTCAGCAGGTGGTTCAGGCGGGTCTGGCAGGTGGTATCCGTCTGTTCGGGGTGTGGTTCCAGCATCTCATGAACATGGTCTGGCACGTCTGAGATGTGGTTCCGGCCGGCCCGACAGGTGTTTCCACAGTGTCCGCCAAGTGGTTCTGGCGTAGTTGGCAGGTGATTTTGGCATGACTGGCAGGTGGTTCCAGCAAGCCTGGCAGGTGATTCCAAAGTGTTCACCAACTGGTTGTGGCGGAGCCGGCAGGTGATTTTTGCGTGATCGGCAGGTGGTTCTGGCGAGTCGAGCAGGTGGTTCCGGCGTGCTCGGCAGGTGCTTCCGGGGTCATTGGCACGGGGTTCTGGCATGTCTGAGAGGTGGTTCCTGCATGCCCGGCAAGTGATTCCGGAGTGTTCGCCAAGTGGTTCTGGCATAGTCGGCAGGTGATTTTGGCATGTCCAGCAGGTGGTTCAGGCGAGTCGAGCAGGTGGCTCCGGCGTGCTCGGCAGGTGGTTCCGGTCTGTCCGGCAGGTGATTCCGGCGTGTCCGGCACGTGGTTCCGGCACGTCTGAGAGGTGGTTCCGGCATGCGCGACAGGTGATTTCGGAGTGTCCGCCAGGTGGTGCTGGCGGAGCCGGCAGGTGATTTTGGCGTGTCCGGCAGGTGTTTCTGGCGAGTCGAGCAGGTGGCTCCGGCATGCTCGGCAGGTGCTTCCGGCGTCTCCGGCACGTGGTTCTGGTGTGTCTGAGAGCTGGTTCCGGCATGTCCGGCAGATGATTCCGGAGTGTCCGCCAAGTGGTTCTGGCATACCCGGCTGGTGATTTGGGCATGTCAGGTAGGTGGTTCCGGCGAGTCGAGCAGGTGGCTCCGGCGTGCTCGGCAGGTTGTTCAGACGGGTCTGGCAGGTGTTTTCCGTCTGTTCGGGGTGTGGTTCCAGCATCTCATGCACATGGTTCTGGCACGCTGAGATGTGGTTCCGGCCGGCCCGACAGGTGTTTCCACAGTGTCCGCCAAGTGGTACTGGCGTAGTTGGCAGGTGACTTTGGCATGACCGGCAGGTGGTTCCAGCAAGCCCGGCAGGTGATTCCGAAGTGTTCCCCAACTGGTTGTGGCGTAGCCGGCAGGTGGTTCTGGCGAGTCGAGCAGGTGGTTCCGGCGTGCTCGGCAGGTGCTTCCGGGGTCATTGGCACGTGGTTCTGGCATATCTGAGAGGTGGTTCCGGCATGCCCGGCAGGTGATTCCGGAGTGTTCGCCAAGTGTTTCCGGCGTAGCCGGCAGGTGATTTTGCATGTCCAGCGGTCGTTCCGGCGGGTCGAGCCGGTGGTTCCGGCGTGTCCGGCAGGTGGTTCCGGTCTGTCGGCAGGTGGTTCTGTGGTGTCCGGCACGAGGTTCAGTCTGAGAGGCTGTGCCGGCATGCCCCTCACGTGATTCCGGCTTGTCCCCGAGTGGTGCTGGTGTAGCGGGCAGGTGATTTTGGCGTGTCCGGCAGGTGGTCCAGGCGAGTTGAGCAGGTGGTTGCGACGTGCTCGGCAGGTGCTTCCGGCGTCTCGGCACGTGTTTCTGTGACATCTGACTGGTGGTTTCGGCATGCCCAAAGTTGATTCCGGTCTGTCCGGAGGTGGTTCCGGCGTGCACGGC
>NW_027227880.1:0-27741 GCF_037783145.1 Equus przewalskii | reverse complement strand
TCTCAGACGTACCAGAACCACCTGCCGGAGAAGCTGGAAACACGTCCTGGACAGACTGGAACCACGTGACGGCCATGCCTGAACCACCTGCCGAGCACGGCGGAACCACCTGCCCGACACGCCAAAATCACCTGCGGGCTACGCCAGAACCACTTTGATGACTCTCCGAAATGACCTGCCGGGTATGTTGGAACCACCTCTCAGACGTGCCAGAAGCACGTGGCGGACAGTCCGGAATCACCTGTTGGGCATACGCAACCACCTCTGAGACGTACCAGAACCACGTGCCGTGCACGCCGGAACCACCTCCCGGACAGACCGGAATCAACTTTTGGGCATGCCCGAACCACCAGTCAGATGTGCCAGAAACACGTGCCGGAGACGCCGGAAGCACCTGCCGAGCACGTCGCAACCACCTGCTCAACTCGCCTGAACCACCTGCCGGACACGCCAAAATCACCTGCCCGCTACACCAGCACCACTTCGGGGACAAGCCGGAATCACGTGAGGGGCATGCCGGCACAGCCTCTCAGACTGAGCCTCGTGCCGGACACCACAGAACCACCTGCCGGACAGACCGGAACCACCTGCCGGACACGCCGGAACCACCGGCTCGACCCGCCGGAACGACCGCTGGACATCAAAATCACCTGCCGGCTATGCCGGAAACACTTGGCGAACACTCCGGAATCACCTGCCGGGCATGCCGGAACCACCTCTCAGATATGCCAGAACCACGTGCAAATGACCCCGGAAGCACCTGCCGAGCACGCCGGAACCACCTGCTCGACTCGCCAGAACCACCTGCCGGACACGCAAAAATCACCTGCCGGCTACGCCACAACCAGTTGGGGAACACTTCGGAATCACCTGCCGGGCTTGCTGGAACCACCTGCCGGTCATGCCAAAATCACCTGCCAACTACGCCAGTACCACTTGGCGGACACTGTGGAAACACCTGTCGGGCCGGCCGCAACCACATCTCAGACGTGCCAGAACCATGTGCATGAGATGCTGGAACCACACCCCGAACAGACGGAAAACACCTGCCAGACCCGTCTGAACAACCTGCCGAGCACGCCGGAGCCACCTGCTCGACTCGCCGGAACCACCTACCTGACATGCCAAAATCACCAGCCGGGTATGCCAGAACCACTTGGCGGACACTCCGGAATCATCTGCCGGACATGCCGGAACCAGCTCTCAGACACACCAGAACCACGTGCCGGAGACGCCGGAAGCACCTGCCGAGCATGCCGGAGCCACCTGCTCGACTCGCCAGAAACACCTGCCGGACACGCCAAAATCACCTGCCGTGTACGCCAGAACCACCTGGCGGACACTCCGAAATCACCTGTCGCGCATGCCGCAACCACCTCTCAGACGTGCCGGAAGCACGTGCCGGACACGCCGGAATCACCTACCGGACAGACCGGAACCACCTGCCGAGCACGCCGGAGCCACCTGTTCGACTCGCTGGAACCACCTGCCGGACAGGCCAATATGAACTGCTGGCTATGCCAGAACCACCTGGGGGACGGTCCGGAATCACCTGCCAGCCATGGCGGAACCACCTCTCAGACGTACCAGAACCACCTGCCGGAGAAGCTGGAAACACGTCCTGGACAGTCTGGAACCACCTGGCAGCCAAGCCTGAACCACCTGCCAAGCACAACGGAACAACCTGCCAGACACGCCAAAATCACCTGCGTGTTATGCCAGAACCACTTGGAGGACTCTCTGGGATGACCTGCCGGGCATGCCGGAACCACCTCTCAGACGTGCCAGAACCATGTGGCGGACAGTCCGGAATCACCTGTTGGGCATGCGCAACCACCTCTGAGACGTACCAGAACCACATGCCGTGCAGGCTGGAACCACCTACCGGACAGACGGGAATCACCTTTCGGGCATGCCGGAACCACCTGTCAGATGTGCCAGAAACACGTGCCGGGGACGCCGGAAGCACCTGCCGAGCACGTTGGAACCACCTGCTCAACTCGCCTGAACCACCTGCCAGACATGCCAAAATCACCTGCCGCCTATGCCAGAACCACTTGGCGGACCCTGCGGAAACACCTGTCGGGCCGGCCGGAACCACATCTCAGACGTGCCAGAAACGTGTTCATGAGATGCTGGAACCACACCTCGAACAGACGGATACCACCTGCCAGAACCACCTGAACCACCTGCTGAGCACGCCGGAACCACCTGCTCGACTCACCGGTACCACCTCCCTGAAACGCCAAAATCACCTGCTGGGTATACCAGAACCACTTGGCGGACACTCCGGAATCATCTGCCGGACATGCCGGAACCAGCTCTCAGACACACCAGAACCAAGTGCCGGAGACGCCGGAAGCACCTGCCGAGCATGCCGGAGCCACCTGCTCGACTGCCAGAAACACCTGCTGGACACGCCAAAATCAGCTGCCGGGTATGCCAGAACCACCTGGCGGACACTACGGAATCACCTGCCGCGGATGCCGGAACCACCTCTCAGACGTGAAAGAAGCACGTGCCAGACACGCCGGAAACACCTACCGGAAAGACCGGAACCACCTGCCAGGAACGCCGGAGCCACCTGTTCGACTCGCTGGAACCACCTGCCGGACAGGCCAATATCAACTGCTGGCTATGCCAGAACCACCTGTGGGATGATCAGGAATCACCTGCCAGCCATGGGGGAACCACCTCTCAGACGTACCAGAACCACCTGCCGGAGAAGCTGGAAACACGTCCTGGACAGACTGGAACCACGTGACGGCCATGCCTGAACCACCTGCCGAGCACGGCGGAACCGCCTGCCGGACACGCCAAAATCACCTGCGGGCTATGCCAGACCCACTTGGACGACTCTCCGAAATGACCTGCCGGGCATGTTGGAACCACCTCTCAGACGTGCCAGAAGCACGTGGCGGACAGTCCGGAATCACCTGTTGGGCATACGCAACCACCTCTGAGACGTACTAGAACCACGTGCCGTGCACGCCGGAACCACCTACCGGACAGACCGGAATCAACTTTTGGGCATGCCGGAACCACCAGTCAGATGTGCCAGAAACACGTGCCGGAGACGCCGGAAGCACCTGCCAAGCACGTTGGAACCACCTGCTCAACTCGCCTGAACCACCTGCCGGACACGCCAAAATCACCTGCCCGCTACACCAGCACCACTTCGGGGACAAGCCGGAATCACGTGAGGGGCATGCCGGCACAGCCTCTCAGACTGAGCCTCGTGCCGGACACCACAGAACCACCTGCCGGACAGACCGGAACCACCTGCCGGACACGCCGGAACCACCGGCTCGACCCGCCGGAACGACCGCTGGACATGCAAAATCACCTGCCGGCTACGCCGGAAACACTTGGCGAACACTCCGGAATCCCCTGCCTGGCATGCCGGAACCACCTCTCAGATATGCCAGAACCACGTGCCAATGACCCCGGAAGCACCTGCCGAGCACGCCGGAACCACCTGCTCGACTCGCCAGAACCACCTGCCGGACACGCAAAAATCACCTGCCGGCTACGCCACAACCAGTTGGGGAACACTTCGGAATCACCTGCCGGGCTTGCTGGAACCACCTGCCAGTCATGCCAAAATCACCTGCCAACTATGCCAGAACCGCTTGGCGGACACTGCGGAAACGCCTGTCGGGCCGGCCGGAACCACATCTCAGACGTGCCAGAAACGTGTTCATGAGATGCTGGAACCACACCCCGAACAGACGGATACCACCTGCCAGAACCGCCTGAACCACCTGCTGAGCACGCCGGAACCACCTGCTCGACTCACCGGTACCACCTCACTGACACGCCAAAATCACCTGCTGGGTATGCCAGAACCACATGGTGGACACTCCGGAATCATCTGCCGGACATGCCGGAACCAGCTCTCAGACACACCAGAACCAAGTGCCGGAGACGCCGGAAGCACCTGCCGAGCATGCCGGAGCCACCTGCTCGACTCGCCAGAAACACCTGCCGGACACCCCAAAATCACCTGCCGGGTATGCCAGAACCACCTGGCGGACACTCCGGAATCATCTGCCGGACATGCCGGAACCAGCTCTCAGACACACCAGAACCAAGTGCCGGAGACGCCGGAAGCACCTGCCGAGCATGCCGGAGCCACCTGCTCGACTCGCCAGAAACACCTGCCGGACACGCCAAAATCACCTGCCGGGTATGCCAGAACCACCTGGCGGACACTACGGATTCACCTGCCGCGCATGCCGGAACCACCTCTCAGACGTGCCGGAAGCACGTGCCAGACACGCCGGAAACACCTACCGGACAGACCGGAACCACCTGCCAAGAACGCTGGAGCCACCTGTTCGACTCGCTGGAACCACCTGCCGGACAGGCCAATATCAACTGCTGGCTATGCCAGAACCACCTGGTGGACAGTCCGGGATCACCTGCCAGCCATGGCGGAGCCACCTCTCAGACGTACCAGAACCACCTGCCGGAGAAGCTGGAAACACGTCCTGGACAGACTGGAACCACGTGACGGCCATGCCTGAACCACCTGCCGAGCACGGCGGAACCACCTGCCGGACACGCCAAAATCACCTGCGGGCTACGCCAGAACCACTTGGACGACTCTCGAAATGACCTGCCGGGCATGTTGGAACCACCTCTCAGACGTGCCAGAAGCACGTGGCGGACAGTCCGGAATCACCTGTCGCGCATGCCGGAACCACCTCTCAGACGTGCCGGAATCACGTGCCGGACATGCCGGAATCACCTACCGGACAGACCGGAACCATCTGCCGAGCACGCCGGAGCCACCTGTTCGACTCGCTGGAACCACCTGCCGGACAGGCCAATATGAACTGCTGGCTATGCCAGAACCACCTGGGGGACGGTCCGGAATCACCTGCCAGCCATGGCGGAACCACCTCTCAGACGTACCAGAACCACCTGCCGGAGAAGCTGGAAACACGTCCTGGACAGTCTGGAACCACCTGCCGGCCAAGCCTGAACCACCTGCCAAGCACAATGGAACAACCTGCCAGACACGCCAAAATCACCTGCGTGTTATGCCAGAACCACTTGGAGGACTCTCTGGGATGACCTGCCGGGCATGCCGGAACCACCTCTCAGACGTCCCAGAACCATGTGGCGGACAGTCCGGAATCACCTGTCGGGCATGCGCAACCACCTCTCAGACGTACCAGAACCACATGCCGTGCAGGCTGGAACCACCTACCGGACAGATGGGAATCGCCTTTCGGGCATGCCGGAACCACCTGTCAGATGTGCCAGAAACACGTGCCGGAGACGCCGGAAGCACCTGCCAAGCACGTTGGAACCACCTGCTCAACTCGCGTGAACCACCTGCCGGACATGCCAAAATCACCTGCCGACTATGCCAGAACCACTTGGCGAACACTCCGGAATCACTTGCCGGGCATGCAGGAACCACCTCTCAGACATGCCAGAACCCCGTGCCAATGACCTCGGAAGCACCAGCCGAGCACGCCGGAACCACCTACCGGTCACGCAAAAATCACCTGCCGGCTACGCCACAACCACTTGGTGAACACTTTGGAATCACCTGCCAAGATTGCTGGAACCACCTGCCAATCATGCCAAAGTCACCTGCCAACTACGCCAGAACCGCTTGGCGGACCCTGCGGAAACACCTGTCGGGCTGGCCGGAACCACATCTCAGACGTGCCAGAAACGTGTTCATGAGATGCTGGAACCACACCCCGAACAGACGGATACCACCTGCCAGAATTGCCTGAACCACCTGCCTAGCACGCCGGAACCACCTGCTCGACTCACCGGTACCACCTACCTGACACGCCAAAATCACCTGATGGGTATGCCAGAACCACTTGGCAGACACTCTGGAATCATCTGCCGGACATGCCGGAACCAGCTCTCAGACACACCGGAACCAAGTGCCGGAGACGCCGGAAGCACCTGCCGAGCATGCCGGAGCCACCTGCTCGACTCGCCAGAAACACCTGACGGACCCGCCAGAATCACCTGCCGGGTATGCCAGAACCACCTGGCGGACACTACGGAATCACCTGCCGCGCATGCTGGAACCACCTCTCAGACGTGCCGGAAGCACCTGCCAGACACGCCAGAAACACCTACCGGACAGACCGGAACCACCTGCCAAGAACGCCGGAGCCACCTGTTCGACTCGCTGGAACCACCTGCCGGACAGGCCAATATCAACTGCTGGCTCTTCCAGAACCACCTGGGGGACAGTCCGGGATCACCTGCCAGCCATGGCGGAACCACCTCTCAGACGTACCAGAACCACCTGCCGGAGAAGCTGGAAACACGTCCTGGACAGACTGGAACCACGTGACGCCCATGCCTGAACCACCTGCCGAGCACGGCGGAACCACCTGCCGGACACGCCAAAATCACCTGCGGGCTACGCCATAAGAACTTGGACGACTCTCCGAAATGACCTGCCGGGCATGTTGGAACCACCTCTCAGACGTGCCAGAAGCACGTGGCGGACACTCCGGAATCACCTGTTGGGCATGCGCAACCACCTCTGAGACGTACCAGAACCACGTGCCGTGCAGGCTGGAACCACCTACCGGACAGACCGGAATCACCTTTCGGGCATGCCGGAACCACCTGTCAGATGTGCCAGAAACACGTGCCGGAGACGCCGGAAGCACCTGCCAAGCACGTTGGAACCACCTGCTCAACTCGCCTGAACCACCTGCCGGACATGCCAAAATCACCTGCCGACTATGCCAGAACCACTTGGCGAACACTCCGGAATCACCTGCCGGGCATGCAGGAACCACCTCTCAGATATGCCAGAACCACGTGCCAATGACCCCGGAAGCACCTGCCGAGCATGCCGGAACCAACTGCTCAACTCGCCAGAACCACCTGCCGGACACGCAAAAATCACCTGCCGGCTACGCCACAACCAGTTGGGGAACACTTCGGAATCACCTGCCGGGCTTTCTGGAACCACCTGCCGGTCATGCCAAAATCACCTGCCAACTACGCCAGTACCACTTGGCGGACACTGTGGAAACACCTGTCGGGCCGGCCGGAACCACCTCTCAGACGTGCCAGAACCATGTGGCGGACAGTCCGGAATCACCTGTTGGGCATACGCCACCACCTCTGAGACGTACCAGAACCACGTGCCGTGCACGCCGGAACCACCTACCCGACAGACCGGAATCAACTTTTGGGCATGCCGGAACCACCAGTCAGATGTGCCAGAAACACGTGCCGGAGACGCCGGATGCACCTTCCAAGCACGTCGCAACCACCTGCTCAACACGCCTGAACCACCTGCCGGACACGCCAAAATCACCTGCCCGCTACACCAGCACCACTTCGGGGACAAGCAGGAATCACGTGAGGGGCATGCCAGCACAGCCTCTCAGACTGAGCCTCGTTCAGGACACCACAGAACCACCTGCCGGACAGACCGGAACCACCTGCCGGACACGCCGGAACCACCGGCTCGACCCGCCGGATCGACCGCTGGACATGCAAAATCACCTGCCGGCTACGCCGGAAACACTTGGCGAACACTCCGAAATCACCTGTCGCGCATGCCGGAACCACCTCTCAGACGTGCCGGAAGCACGTGCCGGACACGCCGCAATCACCTACCGGACAGACCGGAACCACCTGCCGAGCACGCCGGAGCCACCTGTTCGACTCGCTGGAACCACCTGCCGGACAGGCCAATATCAACTGCTGGCTATGCCAGAACCACCTGGGGGACGGTCCGGAATCACCTGCCAGCCATGGCGGAACCACCTCTCAGACGTACCAGAACCACCTGCCGGAGAAGCTGGAAACACGTCCTGGACAGTCTGGAACCACCTGCCGGCCAAGCCTGAACCACCTGCCAAGCACAACGGAACAACCTGCCAGACACGCCAAAATCACCTGCGTGTTATGCCAGAACCACTTGGAGGACTCTCTGGGATGACCTGCCGGGCATGCCGGAACCACCTCTCAGACGTGCCAGAACCATGTGGCGGACAGTCCGGAATCACCTGTTGTGCATGCGCAACCACCTCTGAGACGTACCAGAACCACATGCCGTGCAGGCTGGAACCACCTACCGGGCAGACCGGAGTCACCTTTCGGGCATGCCCGAACCACCTGTCAGATGTGCCAGAAACACGTGCCGGAGACGCCGGAAGCACCTGCCGAGCACGCCGGAACCACCTGCTCAACTCGCCTGAACCACCTGCCGGACATGCCAAAATCACCTGCCGACTATGCCAGAACCACTTGGCGAACACTCCGGAATCACTTGCCGGGCATGCAGGAACCACCTCTCAGACATGCCAGAACCCCTTGCTAATGACCCCGGAAGCACCAGCCGAGCACGCCGGAACCACCTGCTCTACTCGCCAGAACCACCTGCCGGACACGCAAAAATCACCTGCCGGCTACGCCACAACCAGTTGGGGAACACTTCGGAATCACCTGCCGGGCTTGCTGGAACCACCTGCCGGTCATGCCAAAATCACCACCCGGGTATGCCAGAACCACTTGGCGGACACTCCGGAATCATCTGCCGCACATGCCGGAACCAGCTCTCAGACACACCAGAACCACGTGCCGCAGACGCCGGAAGCACCAGCCGAGCATGCCGGAGCCACCTGCTCGACTCGCCAGAAACACCTGCCGGACACGCCAAAATCACCTGCCGGGTATGCCAGAACCACCTGGCGGACACTCCAAAATCACCTGTCGCGCATGCCGGAACAACCTCTCAGACGTGCTGGAAGCACGTGCCGGACACGCCGGAATCACCTACCGGAAAGACCGGAACCACCTGCCGAGCACGCCGGAGCCACCTGTTCGACTCGCTGGAACCACCTGCCGGACAGGCCAATATCAACTGCTGGCTATGCCAGAACCACCTGGGGGACGGTCCGGAATCACCTGCCATCCATGGCGGAACCACCTCTCAGACGTACCAGAACCACCTGCCGGAGAAGCTGGAAACACGTCCTGGACAGCCTGGAACCACCTGCCGGCCAAGCCTGAACCACCTGCCAAGCACAACGGAACAACCTGCCAGACACGCCAAAATCACCTGCGTGTTATGTCAGAACCACTTGGAGGACTCTCTGGGATGACCTGCCCGGCATGCCGGAACCACCTCTCAGACGTACCAGAACCACCTGCCGGAGAAGCTGGAAAGACGTCCTGGACAGACTGGAACCACGTGACGTCCATGCCTGAACCACCTGCCGAGCACGGCGGAACCACCTGCCAGACACGCCAAAATCACCTGCGGGCTACGCCAGAACCACTTGGACGACTCTCCGAAATGACCTGCCGGGCATGTTGGAACCACCTCTCAGACGTGCCAGAAGCACGTGGCGGACAGTCCGGAATCACCTGTTGGGCATACGCAACCACCTATGAGACGTACCAGAACCACGTGCAGTGCACGCCAGAACCACCTACCGGACAGACGGGAATCGCCTTTTCGGCATGCCGGAACCACCAGACAGATGTGCCAGAAACACGTGCCGGAGACGTCGGAAGCACCTGCCGAGCACGTCGCAACCCCCTGCTCAACTCGCCTGAACTACCTGCCGGACACGCCAAAATCACCTGCCCGCTACACCAGCACCACTTCAGGGACAAGCTGGAATGACGTGAGGGGCATGCCGGCACAGCCTCTCAGACTGAACCTCGTGCCGGTCACCACAGAACCACCTGCCGGACAGACCGGAACCACCTGCCGGACACGCCGGAACCACCGGCTCGACCCGCCGGAACGACCGCTGGACATGCAAAATCACCTGCTGGCTACGCCGGAAACACTTGGCGAACACTCCGGAATCACCTGCCGGGCATGCCGGAACCACCTCTCAGATATGCCAGAACCACATGCCAATGACCCCGGAAGCACCTGCCGAGCAGGCCGGAACCACCTGCTCGACTCGCCAGAACCACCTGCCGGACACGCAAAAATCACCTGCCGGCTACGCCACAACCAGTTGGGGAACACTTCGGAATCACCTGCCGGGCTTGCTGGAACCACCTGCCGGTCATGCCAAAATCACCTGCCAACTACGCCAGTACCACTTGGCGGACACTGTGGAAACACCTGTCGGGCCGGCCGCAAGCACATCTCAGACGTGCCAGAACCATGTGCATGAGATGCTGGAACCACACCCCGAACAGACGGATACCACCTGCCAGAACCGCGTGAACCACCTGCTGAGCACGCCGGAACCACCTGCTCGACTCACCGCTACCACCTACCTGACACGCCAAAATCACCTGCTGGGTATGCCAGAACCACTTGACGGACACTGCGGAATCATCTGCCGGACATGCCGGAACCAGCTCTCAGACACACCAGAACCAAGTGCCGGAGACGCCGGAAGCACCTGCCGAGCATGCCGGAGCCATCTGCTCGACTCGCCAGAAACACCTGCCGGACACGCCAAAATCACCTGCCGGGTAGGCCAGAACCACCTGGCGGACACTCCGAAATCACCTGTCGTGCATGCCGGAACCACCTCTCAGACGTGCCGGAAGCACGTGCCGGACACGCCGGAATCACCTACCGGACAGACCGGAACCACCTGCCGAGCACGCCCGAGCCACCTGTTCGACTCGCTGGAACCACCCGCCGGACAGGCCAATATCAACTGCTGGCTCTGTCAGAACCACCTGGGGGACAGTCCGGGATCACCTGCCAGCCATGGCGGAACCACCTCTCAGACGTACCAGAACCACCTGCCGGAGAAGCTGGAAACACGTCCTGGACAGACTGGAACCACGTGACGGCCATGCCTGAACCACCTGCCGAGCACGGCGGAACCACCTGCCGGACACGCCAGAATCACCTGCGGGCTACGCCAGAACCACTTGGACGACTCTCGAAATGACCTGCCGGGCATGTTGGAACCACCACTCAGACGTGCCAGAAGCACGTGGCGGACAGTCCGGAATCACCTGTTGGGCATGCGCAACCACCTCTGAGACGTACCAGAACCACGTGCCGTGCACGCCGGAACCACCTAATGGACAGACCGGAATCAACTTTTGGGCATGCCGGAACCACCTGTCAGATGTGTCAGAAACACGTGCCGGAGACGCCGGAAGCACCTGCCGAGCACGTCGCAACCACCTGCTCAACTCGCCTGAACCACCTGCCGGACACGCCAAAATCACCTGCCCGCTACACCAGCTCCACTTCGGGGACAAGCCGGAATCACGTGAGGGGCATGCCGGCACAGCCTCTCAGACCGAGCCTCGTGCCGGACACCACAGAACCACCTGCCGGACAGACCGGAACCACCTGCCGGACACGCCGGAACCACCGGCTCGACCCGCCGGAACGACCGCTGGACATGCAAAATCACCTGCCGGCTACGCCGGAAACACTTGGCGAACACTCCGGAATCACCTGCCGGGCATGCCGGAACCACCTCTCAGATATGACAGAACCACGTGCCGGAGACGCCGGAAGCACCTGCCGAGCATGCTGGAGCCATCTGCTCGACTCGCCAGAAACACCTGCCGGGTATGCGAGAACCACCTGGCGGACACTAGGCAATCACCGGCTGCTCATGCCGGAACCACCTCTCAGACGTGCCGGAAGCACGTGCCAGAAACGCTGGAAACACCTACCGGACAGACCGGAACCACCTGCCAATTACGCCACAGCCACCTGTTCGACTCGCTGGAACCACCTGCCGGACAGGCCAATATTAACTGCTGGCTATGCCAGAACCACCTGGGGGACGGTCCGGAATCACCTGCCAGCCGTGGTGGAACCACCTCTCAGACGTACCAGAACCAACTGCCGGAGAAGCTGGAAACACGTCCTGGACAGTCTGGAACCACCTGCCGGCCAAGCCTGAACCACCTGCCAAGCACAACGGAACAACCTGCCAGACACGCCCAAATCACCTGCGAGTTATGCCAGAACCACTTGGAGGACTCTCTGGGATGACCTGCCGGGCATGCCGGAACCACCTCTCAGACGTGCCAGAACCATGTGGCGGACAGTCCGGAATCACCTGTTGGGCATGCGCAACCACCTCTGAGACGTACCAGAACCACATGCCGTGCAGGCTGGAACCACCTACCGGACAGACGGGAATCACCTTTCGGGCATGCCGGAACCACCTGTCAGATGTGCCAGAAACACGTGCCGGAGACGCCGGAAGCACCTGCCCAGCACGTTGGAACCACCTGCTCACTCGCCTGAACCACCTGCCGGACATGCCAAAATCACCTGCCGACTATGCCAGAACCACTTGGCGAACACTCCGGAATCACTTGCCGGGCATGCAGGAACCACCTCTCAGACATGCCAGAACCCCGTGCCAATGACCCCGGAAGCACCAGCCGAGCACGCCGGAGCCACCTGTTCGACTCGCTGGAACCACCTCCCGGACAGGCCAATATCAACTGCTGGCTATGCCAGAACCACCTGGGGGACAGTCCGGGATCACCTGCCAGCCATGGCTGAACCACCTCTCAGACGTAGCAGAACCACCTGCCGGAGAAGCTGGAAACACGTCCTGGACAGACTGGAACCACGTGACGGCCATGACTGAACCACCTGCCGAGCACGGCGGAACCACCTGCCGGACACGCCACAATCACCTGCGGGCTACGCCAGAACCACTTGGACGACTCTCGAAATGACCTGCCGGGCATGTTGGAACCACCTCTCAGACGTGCCAGAAGCACGTGGCGGACAGTCCGGAATCACCTGTTGGGCATACGCAACCACCTCTGAGACGTACCAGAACCACGTGCCGTGCACGCTGGAACCACCTACCGGACAGACCGGAATCAAATTTTGGGCATGCCGGAACCACCAGTCAGATGTGCCAGAAACACGTGCCGGAGACGCCGGAAGCACCTGCCGAGCACGTCGCAACCACCTGCTCAACTCGCCTGAACCACCTGCCGGACACGCCAAAATCACCTGCCCGCTACACCAGCACCACTTCGGGGACAAGCTGGAATCACGTGAGGGGCATGCCGGCACAGACTCTCAGACTGAACCTCGTGCCGGACACCACAGAACGACCTGCCGGACAGACCGGAACCACCTGCCGGACACGCCGGAACCACCGGCTCGACCCGCCGGAACGATCGCTGGACATGCAAAATCACCTGCCGGCTACGCCGGAAACACTTGGCGAACACTCCGGAATCACCTGGCGGTCATGCCAAAATCACCTGCCAACTACGGCAGTACCACTTGGCGGACACTGTGGAAACACCTGTCGGGCCGGCCACAACCACATCTCAGACTTGCCAGAACCATGTGCATGAGATGCTGGAACCACACCCCGAACAGACGGAAAACACCTGCCAGACCTGTCGGAACAACCTGTCGAGCACGCCGGAGCCACCTGCTCGACTCGCCGGAACCACCTACCTGACATGCCAAAATCACCAGCCGGGTATGCCAGAACCACTTGGCGGACACTCCGGAATCATCTGCCGGACATGCCGGAACCAGCTCTCAGACACACCAGAACCACGTGCCGGAGACGCCGGAAGCACCTGCCGAGCATGCTGGAGCCACCTGCTCGACTCGCCAGAAACACCTGCCGGGTATGCGAGAACCACCTGGCGGACACTAGGCAATCACCGGCTGCTCATGCCGGAACCACCTCTCAGACGTGCCGGAAGCACGTGCCAGAAACGCTGGAAACACCTACCGGACAGACCGGAACCACCTGCCAATTACGCCACAGCTACCTGTTCGACTCGCTGGAACCACCTGCCGGACAGGCCAATATTAACTGCTGGCTATGCCAGAACCACCTGGGGGACGGTACGGAATCACCTGCCAGCCATGGTGGAACCACCTCTCAGACGTACCAGAACCAACTGCCGGAGAAGCTGGAAACACGTCCTGGACAGTCTGGAACCACCTGCCGGCCAAGCCTGAACCACCTGCCAAGCACAACGGAACAACCTGCCAGACACGCCAAAATCACCTGCGTGTTATGCCAGAACCACTTGGAGGACTCTCTGGGATGACCTGCCGGGCATGCCGGAACCACCTCTCAGACGTGCCAGAACCATGTGGCGGACAGTCCGGAATCACCTGTTGGGCATACGCAACCACCTCTGAGACGTACCAGAACCACGTGCTGTGCACGCCGGAACCACCTACCAGACAGACCGGAATCAACTTTTGGACATGCCGGAACCACCTGTCAGATGTGCCAGAAACACGTGCCGGAGACGCCGGAAGCACCTGCCGAGCACGTCGCAACCACCTGCTCAACTCGCCTGAACCACCTGCCGGACACACCAAAATCACCTGCCCGCTACACCAGCACCACTTCGGGGACAAGCCGGAATCACGTGAGGGGCATGCCGGCACAGCCTCTCAGACTGAACCTCGTGCCGGACACCACAGAACCACCTGCCGGACAGAGTGGAACCACTTGCCGGACACGCCGGGACCACCGGCTCGACCCGCCGGAACGACCGCTGGACATGCAAAATCACCTGCCGGCTACGCCGGAAACACTTGGCGAACACTCCGGAATCACCTGCCGGGCATGCCGGAACCACCTCTCAGATATGCCAGAACCACGTGCCAATGACCCCGGAAGCACCTGCCGAGCACGCCGGAACCACCTGCTCGACTCGCCAGAACCACCTGCCGGACACGCAAAAATCACCTGCCGGCTACGCCACAACCAGTTGGGGAACACTTCGGAATCACCTGCCGGGCTTGCTGGAACCACCTGCCGGTCATGCCAAAATCACCTGCCAACTACGCCAGTACCACTTGGCGGACACTGTGGAAACACCTGTCGGGCCGGCCGCAACCACATCTCAGACGTGCCATAACCATGTGCATGAGATGCTGGAACCACACCCCGAACAGACGGAAAACACCTGCCAGACCCTTCTGAACAACCTGCCGAGCACGCCGGAGCCACCTGCTCGACTCGCCGGAACCACCTACCTGACATGCCAAAATCACCGGCCGGGTATGCCAGAACCACTTGGCGGACACTCCGGAATCATCTGCCGGACATGCCGGAACCAGCTCTCAGACACACCAGAACCACGTGCCGGAGACGCCGTAAGCACCTGCCGAGCATGCCGGAGCCACCTGCTCGACTCGCCAGAAACACCTGCCGGACATGCCAAAATCACCTGCCGGGTACGCCAGAACCACCTGGCGGACACTCCGAAATCACCTGTCGCGCATGCTGGAACCACCTATCAGACGTGCCGGAAGCACGTGCCGGACACGCCGGAATCACCTACCGGACAGACCAGAACCACCTGCCGAGCACGCCGGAGCCACCTGTTCGACTTGCTGGAACCATCCGCCGGACAGGCCAATATTAACTGCTGGCTATGCCAGAACCACCTGGGGGACGGTCCGGAATCACCTGCCAGCCATGGTGGAACCACCTCTCAGACGTACCAGAACCAACTGCCGGAGAAGCTGGAAACACGTCCTGGACAGTCTGGAACCACCTGCCGGCCAAGCCTGAACCACCTGCCAAGCACAACGGAACAACCTGCCAGACACGCCAAAATCACCTGCGTGTTATGCCAGAACCACTTGGAGGACTCTCTGGGATGACCTGCCGGGCATGCCGGAACCACCTCTCAGACGTGCCAGAACCATGTGGCGGACAGTCCGGAATCACCTGTTGGGCATGCGCAACCACCTCTGAGACGTACCAGAACCACATGCCGTGCAGGCTGGAACCACCTACCGGACAGACGGGAATCACCTTTCGGGCATGCCGGAACCACCTGTCAGATGTGTAGAAACATGTGCCGGAGACGCCGGAAGCACCTGCCAAGCACGTTGGAACCACCTGCTCAACTCGCCTGAACCACCTGCCGGACATGCCAAAATCACCTGCCGACTATGCCAGAACCACTTGGCGAACACTCCGGAATCACTTGCCGGGCATGCAGAAACCACCTCTCAGACATGCCAGAACCCCGTGCCAATGACCCCGGAAGCACCAGCCGAGCACGCCGGAACCACCTGCTCGACTCGCCAGAACCACCTGCCGATCACGCAAAAATCACCTGCCGGCTACGCCACAACCAGTTGGTGAACACTTTGGAATCACCTGCCAGGCTTGCTGGAACCACCTGCCAGTCATGCCAAAGTCACCTGCCAACTACGCCAGAACCGCTTGGTGGACACTGCGGAAACACCTGTCGGGCCTGCAGGAACCACATCTCAGACGTGCCAGAAACGTGTTCATGAGATGCTGGAACCACACCCCGAACAGACGGATACCACCTGCCAGAACCGCCTGAACCACCTGCTGAGCACGCCGGAACCACCTGCTCGACTCACCGGTACCACCTCCCTGACACGCCAAAATCACCTGCTGGGTATGCCAGAACCACTTGGCGGACACTCCGGAATCATCTGCCGGACATGCCGGAACCAGCTCTCAGACACACCGGAACCAAGTGCCGGAGACGCCGGAAGCACCTGCCGAGCATGCCGGAGCCACCTGCTCGACTCGCCAGAAACACCTGCCGGACACGCCCAAATCCCCTGCCGGGTATGCCAGAACCACCTGGCGGACACTACGGAATCACCTGCCGCGCATGCCGGAACCACCTCTCAGACGTGCCGGAAGCACGTGCCAGACACGCCGGAAACACCTACCGGACAGACCGGAACCACCTGCCAAGAACGCCGGAGCCACCTGTTCGACTCGCTGGAACCACCTGCCGGACAGGCCAATATCAACTGCTGGCTATGCCAAAACCACCTGGGGGACAGTCCGGGATCACCTGCCAGCCATGGCGGAACCACCTCTCAGACGTACCAGAACCACCTGCCGGAGAAGCTGGAAACACGTCCTGGACAGACTGGAACCACGTGACGGCCATGCCTGAACCACCTGCCGAGCACGGCGGAACCACCTGCCGGACACGCCACAATCACCTGCGGGCTACGCCAGAACCACTTGGACGACTCTCCGAAATGACCTGCCGGGCATGTTGGAACCACCTCTCAGACGTGCCAGACGCACGTGGCGGACAGTCCGGAATCACCTGTTGGGCATACGCAACCACCTCTGAGACGTACCAGAACCACGTGCCGTGCACGCCGGAACCACCTACCAGACAGACCGGAATCAACTTTTGGGCATGCCGGAACCACCAGTCAGATGTGCCAGAAACACGTGCCGGAGACGCCGGAAGCACCTGCCGAGCACGTCGCAACCACCTGCTCAACTCGCCTGAACCACCTGCCGGACACGCCAAAATCACCTGCCCGCTACACCAGCACCACTTCGGGGACAAGCCGGAATCACGTGAGGGGCATGCCGGCACAGCCTCTCAGACTGAACCTCGTGCCGGACACCACAGAACCACCTGCCGGACAGACCGGAACCACCTGCCGGACACGCCGGAACCACCGGCTCGACCCGCCGGAACGACCGCTGGACATGCAAAATCACCTGCCGGCTACGCCGGAAACACTTGGCGAACACTCCGGAATCACCTGCCGGGCATGCCGGAACCACCTCTCAGATATGCCAGAACCACGTGCCAATGACCCCGGAAGCACCTGCCGAGCACGCCGGAACCACCTGCTCGACTCGCCAGAACCACCTGCCGGACACGCAAAAATCACCTGCCGGCTACGCCACAACCAGTTGGGGAACACTTCGGAATCACCTGCCGGGCTTGCTGGAACCACCTGCCGGTCATGCCAAAATCACCTGCCAACTACGCCAGTACCACTTGGCGGACACTGTGGAAACACCTGTCGGGCCGGCCGGAACCACATCTCAGACGTGCCAGAACCATGTGCATGAGATGCTGGAACCACACCCCGAACAGACGGAAAACACCTGCCACACCCGTCTGAACAAGCTGCCTAGCACGCCGGAGACACCTGCTCGACTCGCCGGAACCACCTACCTGACATGCCAAAATCACCAGCCGGGTATGCCAGAACCACTTGGCGGACACTCCGGAATCATCTGCCGGACATGCCGGAACCAGCTCACAGACACTCCAGAACCACGTGCCGGAGACGCCGGAAGGACCTGCCGAGCATGCCGGAGCCACCTGCTCGACTCGCCAGAAACACCTGCCGGACACGCCAAAATCACCTGCCGGGTACGCCAGAACCACCTGGCGGACACTCCGAAATTTCCTGTCGCGCATGCCGGAACAACCTCTCAGACGTGCCGGAAGCACGTGCCGGACAGGCCGGAATCACCTATCGGAAAGACCGGAACCAACTGCCGAGCACGCCGGAGCCACCTGTTCGACTCGCTGGAACCACCTGCCGGACAGGCCAATATCAACTGCTGGCTATGCCAGAACCACCTGGGGGACGGTCCGGAATCACCTGCCAGCCATGGCGGAACCACCTCTCAGACGTACCAGAACCACCTGCCGGAGAGGCTGGAAACACGTCTTGGACAGTCTGGAACCACCTGCCGGCCAAGCCTGAACCACCTGCCAAGCACAACGGAACAACCTGCCAGACACGCCAAAATCACCTGCGTGTTATGCCAGAACCACTTGGAGGACTCTCTGGGATGACCTGCCGGGCATGCCGGAACCACCTCTCACACGTGCCAGAACCATGTGGCGGACAGTCCGGAATCACCTGTTGGGCATGCGCAACCACCTCTGAGACGTACCAGAACCACATGCCGTGCAGGCTGGAACCACCTACCGGACAGACCGGAATCACCTTTCGGGCATGCCGGAACCACCTGTCAGATGTGCCAGAAACACGTGCCGGAGACGCCGGAAGCACCTGCCAAGCACGTTGGAACCACCTGCTCAACTCGCCTGAACCACCTGCCGGACATGCCAAAATCACCTGCCGACTATGCCAGAACCACTTGGCGAACACTCCGGAATCACTTGCCGGGCATGCAGGAACCACCTCTCAGACATGCCAGAACCCCGTGCCAATGACCCCGGAAGCACCAGCCGAGCACGCCGGAACCACCTGCTCGACTCGCCAGAACCACCTGCCGATCACGCAAAAATCACCTGCCGGCTACGCCACAACCAGTTGGTGAACACTTTGGAATCACCTGCCAGGCTTGCTGGAACCACCTGCCAGTCATGCCAAAATCACCTGCCAACTACGCCAGAACCGCTAGGCGGACACTGCGGAAACACCTGTCGGGCCGGCTGGAACCACATCTCAGACGTGCCAGAAACGAGTTCATGAGATGCTGGAACCACACCCCGAACAGACGGATACCACCTGACAGAACCGCCTGAACCACCTGCTGAGCACGCCGGAACCACCTGCTCGACTCGCCAGAAACACCTGCCGGACACGCCAAAATCACCTGCCGGGTATGCCAGAACCACTGCGACACTCCGGAATCATCTGCCGGACATGCCGGAACCAGCTCTCAGACACACCGGAACCAAGTGCCGGAGACGCCGGAAGCACCTGCCGAGCATGCCGGAGCCACCTGCTCGACTCGCCAGAAACACCTGCCGGACACGCCAAATCCCTGCCGGTATGCCAGAACCACCTGGCGGACACTACGGAATCATCTGCCGCGCATGCCGGAACCACCTCTCAGACGTGCCGGAAGCACGTGCCAGACACGCCGGAAACACCTACCGGACAGACCGGAACCACCTGCCAAGAACGCCGGAGCCACCTGTTCGACTCGCTGGAACCACCTGCCGGACTGGCCAATATCAACTGCTGGCTATGCCAGAACCACCTGGGGGACAGTCCGGGATCACCTGCCAGCCATGGCGGAACCACCTCTCAGACGTACCAGAACCACCTGCCGGAGAAGCTGGAAACACGTCCTGGACAGACTGGAACCACGTGACGGCCATGCCTGAACCACCTGCCGAGCACGGCGGAACCACCTGCCGGACACGCCAAAATCACCTGCGGGCTACGCCAGAACCACTTGGACGACTCTCCGAAATGACCTGCCGGCCATGTTGGAACCACCTCTCACACGTGCCAGAAGCACGCGGCAGACAGTCCGGAATCACCTGTTGGGCATACGCAACCACATCTGAGACGTACCAGAACCACGTGCCGTGCACGCCGGAACCACCTACCGGACAGACTGGAATCAACTTTTGGGCATGCCGGATCCACCAGTCAGATGTGCCAGAAACACGTGCCGGAGACGCCGGAAGCACCTGCCGAGCACGTCGCAACCACCTGCTCAACTCGCCTGAACCACCTGCCGGACACGCCAAAATCACCTGCCCGCTACACCAGCACCACTTCGGGGACAAGCCGGAATCACGTGAGGGGCATGCCGGCACAGCCTCTCAGACTGAACCTCGTGCCGCACACCACAGAACCACCTGCCGGACAGACCGGAACCACCTGCCGGACACGCCGCAACCACCGGCTCGACCCGCCGCAACGACCGCTGGACATGCATAATCACCTGCCGGCTACGCCGTAAACACTTGGCGAACACTCCGGAATCACCTGCCGGGCATGCCGGAACCACCTCTCAGATATGCCAGAACCACGTGCCAATGACCCCGGAAGCACCTGCCGAGCACGCCGGAACCACCTGCTCGACTCGCCAGAACCACCTGCCGGACACGCAAAAATCACCTGCCGACTACGCCACAACCAGTTGGGGAACACTTCGGAATCACCTGCCGGGCTTGCCGGAACCACCTCTCAGACGTGCCGGAAGCACGTGCCGGACAGCCGGAATCACCTACCGGACAGACCGGAACCACCTGCCGAGCACGCCGGAGCCACCTGTTCGACTCGCTGGAACCACCTGCCGGACAGGCCAATATTAACTGCTGGCTATGCCAGAACCACCTGGGGGACGGTCCGGAATCACCTGCCAGCCATGGCGGAACCACCTCTCAGACGTACCAGAACCACCTGCCGGAGAGGCTGGAAACATGTCCTGGACAGTCTGGAACCACCTGCCGGCCAAGCCTGAACCACCTGCCAAGCACAACGGAACAACCTGCCAGACACGCCAAAATCACCTGCGTGTTATGCCAGAACCACTTGGAGGACTCTCTGGGATGACCTGCCGGGCATGCCGGAACCACCTCTCAGACGTGCCAGAACCATGTGGCGGACAGTCCGGAATCACCTGTTGGGCATGCGCAACCACCTCTGAGACGTACCAGAACCACATGCCGTGCAGGCTGGAACCACCTACCGGACAGACCGGAATCACCTTTCGGGCATGCCGGAACCACCTGTCAGATGTGCCAGAAACACGTGCCGGAGACGCCGGAAGCACCTGCCAAGCACGTTGGAACCACCTGCTCAACTCGCCTGAACCACCTGCCGGACATGCCAAAATCACCTGCCGACTATGCCAGAACCACTTGGCGAACACTCCGGAATCACTTGCCGGGCATGCAGGAACCACCTCTCAGACATGCCAGAACCCCGTGCCAATGACCCCGGAAGCACCAGCCGAGCACGCCGGAACCACCTGCTCGACTCGCCAGAACCACCTGCCGATCACGCAAAAATCACCTGCCGGCTACGCCACAACCAGTTGGTGAACACTTTGGAATCACCTGCCAGGCTTGCTGGAACCACCTGCCAGTCATGCCAAAATCACCTGCCAACTACGCCAGAACCGCTTGGCGGACACTGCGGAAACACCTGTCAGGCCGGCTGGAACCACATCTCAGACGTGCCGGAAACGTGTTCATGAGATGCTGGAACCACACCCCGAACAGACGGATACCACCTGCCAGAACCGCCTGAACCACCTGCTGAGCACGCCGGAACCACCTGCTCGACTCACCGGTACCACCTCCCTGACACGCCAAAATCACCTGCTGAGTATGCCAGAACCACTTGGCGGACACTCCGGAATCATGTGCCGGACATGCCGGAACCAGCTCTCAGACACACCAGAACCAAGTGCCGGAGACGCCGGAAGCACCTGCCGAGCATGCCGGAGCCACCTGCTCGACTCGCCAGAAACACCTGCCGGACACGCCAAAATCACCTGCCGGGTATGCCAGAACCACCTGGCGGACACTACGGAATCATCTGCCGCGCATGCCGGAACCACCTCTCAGACGAGCCGGAGGCACGTGCCAGACACGCCGGAAACACCTACCGGACAGACCGGAACCACCTGCCAAGAACGCCGGAGCCACCTGTTCGACTCGCTGGAACCACCTGCCGGACAGGCCAATATCAACTGCTGGCTATGCCAGAACCACATGGGGGACAGTCCGGGATCACCTGCCAGCCATGGCGGAACCACCTCTCAGACATACCAGAACCACCTGCCGGAGAAGCTGGAAACACGTCCTGGACAGAATGGAACCACGTGACGGCCATGCCTGAACCACCTGCCGAGCACGGCGGAACCACCTGCCGGACACGCCAAAATCACCTGCGGGCTACGCCAGAACCACTTGGACGACTCTCCGAAATGACCTGCCGGGCATGTTGGAACCACCTCTCAGACGTGCCAGAAGCACGTGGCGGACAGTCCGGAATCACCTGTTGGGCATACGCAACCACCTCTGAGACGTACCAGAACCACGTGCCGTGCACGCCGGAACCACCTACCGGACAGACCGGAATCAACTTTTGGGCATGCCGGAACCACCAGTCAGATGTGCCGGAAACACGTGCCGGAGACGCCGGAAGCACCTGCCGAGCACGTCGCAACCACCTGCTCAACTCGCCTGAACCACCTGCCGGACACGCCAAAATCACCTGCCCGCTACACCAGCACCACTTCGGGGACAAGCCGGAATCACGTGAGGGGCATGCCGGCACAGCCTCTCAGACTGAACCTCGTGCCGGACACCACAGAACCACCTGCCGGACAGACCGGAACCAGCTGCCGGACACGCCGGAACCACCGGCTCGACCCGCCGGAACGACCGCTGGACATGCAAAATCACCTGCCGGCTACGCCGGAAACACTTGGCGAACACTCCGGAATCACCTGCGGGCATGCCGGAACCACCTCTCAGATATGCCAGAACCACGTGCCAATGACCCCGGAAGCACCTGCCGAGCACGCCGGAACCACCTGCTCGACTCGCCAGAACCACCTGCCGGACACGCAAAAATCACCTGCCGGCTACGCCACAAACAGTTGGGGAACACTTCGGAATCACCTGCCGGGCTTGCTGCAACCACCTGCCGATCATGCCAAAATCACCTGCCAACTACGCCAGTACCACTTGGCGGACACTGTGGAAACACCTGTCGGGCCGGCCGGAACCACATCTCAGACGTGCCAGAACCATGTGCATGAGATGCTGGAACCACACCCCGAACAGACGGAAAACACCTGCCACACCCGTCTGAACAAGCTGCCTAGCACGCCGCAGACACCTGCTCGACTCGCCGGAACCACCTACCTGACATGCCAAAATCACCAGCCGGGTATGCCAGAACCACTTGGCGGACACTCCGGAATCATCTGCCGGACATGCCGGAACCAGCTCACAGACACTCCAGAACCACGTGCCGGAGACGCCGGAAGGACCTGCCGAGCATGCCGGAGCCACCTGCTCGACTCGCCAGAAACACCTGCCGGACACGCCAAAATCACCTGCCGGGTACGCCAGAACCACCTGGCGGACACTCCGAAATCACCTGTCGCGCATGCCGGAACAACCTCTCAGACGTGCCGGAAGCACGTGCCGGACAGGCCGGAATCACCTATCGGAAAGACCGGAACGAACTGCCGAGCACGCCGGAGCCACCTGTTTGACTCGCTGGAACCACCTGCCGGACAGGCCAATATCAACTGCTGGCTATGCCAGAACCACCTGGGGGACGGTCCGGAATCACCTGCCAGCCATGGCGGAACCACCTCTCAGACGTACCAGAACCACCTGCCGGAGAGGCTGGAAACACGTCTTGGACAGTCTGGAACCACCTGCCGGCCAAGCCTGAACCACCTGCCAAGCACAACGGAACAACCTGCCAGACACGCCAAAATCACCTGCGTGTTATGCCAGAACCACTTGGAGGACTCTCTGGGATGACCTGCCGGGCATGCCGGAACCACCTCTCACACGTGCCAGAACCATGTGGCGGACAGTCCGGAATCACCTGTTGGGCATGCGCAACCACCTCTGAGACGTACCAGAACCACATGCCGTGCAGGCTGGAACCACCTACCGGACAGACCGGAATCACCTTTCGGGCATGCCGGAACCACCTGTCAGATGTGCCAGAAACACGTGCCGGAGACGCCGGAAGCACCTGCCAAGCACGTTGGAACCACCTGCTCAACTCGCCTGAACCACCTGCCGGACATGCCAAAATCACCTGCCGACTATGCCAGAACCACTTGGCGAACACTCCGGAATCACTTGCCGGGCATGCAGGAACCACCTCTCAGACATGCCAGAACCCCGTGCCAATGACCCCGGAAGCACCAGCCGAGCACGCCGGAACCACCTGCTCGACTCGCCAGAACCACCTGCCGATCACGCAAAAATCACCTGCCGGCTACGCCACAACCAGTTGGTGAACACTTTGGAATCACCTGCCAGGCTTGCTGGAACCACCTGCCAGTCATGCCAAAATCACCTGCCAACTACGCCAGAACCGCTTGGCGGACACTGCGGAAACACCTGTCGGGCCGGCTGGAACCACATCTCAGACGTGCCAGAAACGTGTTCATGAGATGCTGGAACCACACCCCGAACAGACGGATACCACCTGCCAGAACCGCCTGAACCACCTGCTGAGCACGCCGGAACCACCTGCTCGACTCACCGGTACCACCTCCCTGACACGCCAAAATCACCTGCTGAGTATGCCAGAACCACTTGGCGGACACTCCGGAATCATGTGCCGGACATGCCGGAACCAGCTCTCAGACACACCAGAACCAAGTGCCGGAGACGCCGGAAGCACCTGCCGAGCATGCCGGAGCCACCTGCTCGACTCGCCAGAAACACCTGCCGGACACGCCAAAATCACCTGCCGGGTATGCCAGAACCACCTGGCGGACACTACGGAATCATCTGCCGCGCATGCCGGAACCACCTCTCAGACGAGCCGGAGGCACGTGCCAGACACGCCGGAAACACCTACCGGACAGACCGGAACCACCTGCCAAGAACGCCGGAGCCACCTGTTCGACTCGCTGGAACCACCTGCCGGACAGGCCAATATCAACTGCTGGCTATGCCAGAACCACATGGGGGACAGTCCGGGATCACCTGCCAGCCATGGCGGAACCACCTCTCAGACATACCAGAACCACCTGCCGGAGAAGCTGGAAACACGTCCTGGACAGAATGGAACCACGTGACGGCCATGCCTGAACCACCTGCCGAGCACGGCGGAACCACCTGCCGGACACGCCAAAATCACCTGCGGGCTACGCCAGAACCACTTGGACGACTCTCCGAAATGACCTGCCGGGCATGTTGGAACCACCTCTCAGACGTGCCAGAAGCACGTGGCGGACAGTCCGGAATCACCTGTTGGGCATACGCAACCACCTCTGAGACGTACCAGAACCACGTGCCGTGCACGCCGGAACCACCTACCGGACAGACCGGAATCAACTTTTGGGCATGCCGGAACCACCAGTCAGATGTGCCGGAAACACGTGCCGGAGACGCCGGAAGCACCTGCCGAGCACGTCGCAACCACCTGCTCAACTCGCCTGAACCACCTGCCGGACACGCCAAAATCACCTGCCCGCTACACCAGCACCACTTCGGGGACAAGCCGGAATCACGTGAGGGGCATGCCGGCACAGCCTCTCAGACTGAACCTCGTGCCGGACACCACAGAGCCACCTGCCGGACAGACCGGAACCAGCTGCCGGACACGCCGGAACCACCGGCTCGACCCGCCGGAACGACCGCTGGACATGCAAAATCACCTGCCGGCTACGCCGGAAACACTTGGCGAACACTCCGGAATCACCTGCGGGCATGCCGGAACCACCTCTCAGATATGCCAGAACCACGTGCCAATGACCCCGGAAGCACCTGCCGAGCACGCCGGAACCACCTGCTCGACTCGCCAGAACCACCTGCCGGACACGCAAAAATCACCTGCCGGCTACGCCACAAACAGTTGGGGAACACTTCGGAATCACCTGCCGGGCTTGCTGCAACCACCTGCCGATCATGCCAAAATCACCTGCCAACTACGCCAGTACCACTTGGCGGACACTGTGGAAACACCTGTCGGGCCGGCCGGAACCACATCTCAGACGTGCCAGAACCATGTGCATGAGATGCTGGAACCACACCCCGAACAGACGGAAAACACCTGCCACACCCGTCTGAACAAGCTGCCTAGCACGCCGCAGACACCTGCTCGACTCGCCGGAACCACCTACCTGACATGCCAAAATCACCAGCCGGGTATGCCAGAACCACTTGGCGGACACTCCGGAATCATCTGCCGGACATGCCGGAACCAGCTCACAGACACTCCAGAACCACGTGCCGGAGACGCCGGAAGGACCTGCCGAGCATGCCGGAGCCACCTGCTCGACTCGCCAGAAACACCTGCCGGACACGCCAAAATCACCTGCCGGGTACGCCAGAACCACCTGGCGGACACTCCGAAATCACCTGTCGCGCATGCCGGAACAACCTCTCAGACGTGCCGGAAGCACGTGCCGGACAGGCCGGAATCACCTATCGGAAAGACCGGAACGAACTGCCGAGCACGCCGGAGCCACCTGTTTGACTCGCTGGAACCACCTGCCGGACAGGCCAATATCAACTGCTGGCTATGCCAGAACCACCTGGGGGACGGTCCGGAATCACCTGCCAGCCATGGCGGAACCACCTCTCAGACGTACCAGAACCACCTGCCGGAGAGGCTGGAAACACGTCTTGGACAGTCTGGAACCACCTGCCGGCCAAGCCTGAACCACCTGCCAAGCACAACGGAACAACCTGCCAGACACGCCAAAATCACCTGCGTGTTATGCCAGAACCACTTGGAGGACTCTCTGGGATGACCTGCCGGGCATGCCGGAACCACCTCTCACACGTGCCAGAACCATGTGGCGGACAGTCCGGAATCACCTGTTGGGCATGCGCAACCACCTCTGAGACGTACCAGAACCACATGCCGTGCAGGCTGGAACCACCTACCGGACAGACCGGAATCACCTTTCGGGCATGCCGGAACCACCTGTCAGATGTGCCAGAAACACGTGCCGGAGACGCCGGAAGCACCTGCCAAGCACGTTGGAACCACCTGCTCAACTCGCCTGAACCACCTGCCGGACATGCCAAAATCACCTGCCGACTATGCCAGAACCACTTGGCGAACACTCCGGAATCACTTGCCGGGCATGCAGGAACCACCTCTCAGACATGCCAGAACCCCGTGCCAATGACCCCGGAAGCACCAGCCGAGCACGCCGGAACCACCTGCTCGACTCGCCAGAACCACCTGCCGATCACGCAAAAATCACCTGCCGGCTACGCCACAACCAGTTGGTGAACACTTTGGAATCACCTGCCAGGCTTGCTGGAACCACCTGCCAGTCATGCCAAAATCACCTGCCAACTACGCCAGAACCGCTTGGCGGACACTGCGGAAACACCTGTCGGGCCGGCTGGAACCACATCTCAGACGTGCCAGAAACGTGTTCATGAGATGCTGGAACCACACCCCGAACAGACGGATACCACCTGCCAGAACCGCCTGAACCACCTGCTGAGCACGCCGGAACCACCTGCTCGACTCACCGGTACCACCTCCCTGACACGCCAAAATCACCTGCTGGGTATGCCAGAACCACTTGG
>NW_027227879.1:0-13774 GCF_037783145.1 Equus przewalskii | reverse complement strand
GGGTCTGGCAGGTGTTTTCTGTCTGTTCGGGGTGTGGTTCCAGCATCTCATGCACATGGTTATGGCACGTCTGAGATGTGGTTGCGGCCGGCCCGACAGGTGTTTCCACAGTGTCCGCCAAGTGGTACTGGCGTAGTTGGCAGGTGATTTTGGCATGACCGGCAGGTGGTTCCAGCAAGCCCGGCAGGTGATTCCGAAGTGTTCCCCAACTGGTTGTGGCGTAGCCGGCAGGTGATTTTTGCGTGTCCGGCAGGTGGTTCTGGCGAGTCGAGCAGGTGGTTCCGGCGTGCTCGGCAGGTGCTTCCGGGGTCATTGGCACGTGGTTCTGGCATATCTGAGAGGTGGTTCCGGCATGCCCGGCAGGTGATTCCGGAGTGTTCGCCAAGTGTTTCCGGCGTAGCCGGCAGGTGATTTTGCATCTCCAGCGGTCGTTCCGGCGGGTCGAGCCGGTGGTTCCGGCGTGTCCGGCAAGTGGTTCCACTCTGTCCGGCAGGTGGTTCTGTGGTGTCCGGCACGAGGTTCAGTCTGAGAGGCTGTGCCGGCATGCCCCTCACGTGATTCCGGCTTGTCCCCGAAGTGGTGCTGGTGTAGCGGGCAGGTGATTTTGGCGTGTCCGGCAGGTGGTTCAGGCGAGTTGAGCAGGTGGTTGCGACGTGCTCGGCAGGTGCTTCCGGCGTCTCCGGCACGTGTTTCTGGCACATCTGACAGGTGGTTCCGGCATGCCCAAAAGTTGATTCCGGTCTGTCTGGTAGGTGGTTCCGGCGTGCACAGCACGTGGTTCTGGTACGTCTCAGAGGTGGTTGCGTATGCCCAACAGGTGATTCCGGACTGTCCGCCACGTGCGTCTGGCACGTCTGAGAGGTGGTTCCAACATGCCCGGCAGGTCATTTCGAGAGTCGTCCAAGTGGTTCTGGCGTAGCCCGCAGGTGATTGTGGCGTGTCCGGCAGGTGGTTCCGCCGTGCTCGGCAGGTGGTTCAGGCATGGCCGTCACGTGGTTCCAGTCTGTCCAGGACGTGTTTCCAGCTTCTCCGGCAGGTGGTTCTGGTACGTCTGAGAGGTGGTTCCGCCATGGCTGGCAGGTGATCCCGGACTGTCCCCCAGGTGGTTTTGGCATAGCCAGCAGTTGATATTGGCCTGTCCGGCGGGTGGTTCCAGCGAGTCGAACAGGTGGCTCCGGCGTTCTTGGCAGGTGGTTCCGGTCTGTCCGGTAGGTGTTTCCGGCGTGTCTGGCACGTGCTTCCGGCACGTCTGAGAGGTGGTTCCGGCATGCGCGGCAGGTGATTCCGTAGTGTCCGCCAGGTGGTTCTGGCATACCCGGCAGGCGATTTTGGCGTGTCCGGCAGGTGTTTCTGGCGAGTCGAGCAGGTGGCTCCGGCATGCTCGGCAGGTGCTTCCGGTGGCTCCGGCACGTGGTTCTGGTGTGTCTGAGAGCTGGTTCCGGCATGTCCGGCAGATGATTCCGGAGTGTCCGCCAAGTGGTTCTGGCATACCCGGCTGGTGATTTTGGCATGTCAGGTAGGTGGTTCCGGCGAGTCGAGCAGGTGGCTCCGGCGTGCTCGGCAGGTTGTTCAGACGGGTCTGGCAGGTGTTTTCCGTCTGTTCGGGGTGTGGTTCCAGCATCTCATGCACATGGTTCTGGCACGTCTGAGATGTGGTTCCGGCCGGCCCGACAGGTGTTTCCACAGTGTCCGCCAAGTGGTACTGGCGTATTTGGCAGGTGATTTTGGCATGACCGGCAGGTGATTCCAGCAAGCCCGGCAGGTGATTCCGAAGTGTTCCCCAACTGGTTGTGGAGTAGCCGGCAGGTGATTTTTGCGTGTCCGGCAGGTGGTTCTGGCGAGTCGAGCAGGTGGTTCCGGCGTGCTCGGCAGGTGCTTCCGGGGTCATTGGCACGGGGTTCTGGCATGTCTGAGAGGTGGTTCCGGCATGCCCGGCAGGTGATTCCGGAGTGTCCGCCAAGTGGTTCTGGCATACCCGGCTGGTGATTTTGGCATGTCAGGTAGGTGGTTCCGGCGAGTAGAGCAGGTGGCTCCGGCGTGCTAGACAGGTTGTTCCGACAGGTCTGGCAGGTGTTTTCCGTCTGTTCGGGGTGTGGTTCCAGCATCTCATGCACATGGTTCTGGCACGTCTGAGATGTGGTTGTGGCCGGCCCGACAGGTGTTTCCACAGTGTCCGCCAAGTGGTACTGCCGTAGTTGGCAGGTGATTTTGGCATGACCGCCAGGTGATTCCAGCAAGCCTGGCAGGTGATTCCAAAGTGTTCACCAACTGGTTGTGGCGTAGCCGGCAGGTGATTTTTGCGTGATCGGCAGGTGGTTCTGGCGAGTCGAGCAGGTGGTTCCGGCGTGCTCGGCTGGTGCTTCCGGGGTCATCGGCACGGGGTTCTGGCATGTCTGAGAGGTGGTTCTTGCATGACCGGCAAGTGATTCCGGAGTGTTCGCCAAGTGGTTCTGGCATAGTCGGCAGGTGATTTTGGCATGTCCGGCAGGTGGTTCAGGCGAGTTGAGCAGGTGTTTGCAGCGTGCTTGGCAGGTGCTTCCGGCGTCTCCGGCACATGTTTCTGGCACATCTGACAGGTGGTTCCGGCATGCCCGAAAGTTGATTCCCGTCTGTCCGGTAGGTGGTTCCAGCCTGCACGGCATGTGGTTCTGGTACGTCTCAGAGGTGGTTGCGCATGCCCAACAGGTGATTCCGGACTGTCCGCCACATGGTTCTGGCACGTCTGAGAGGTGGATCCGGCATGCCCGGCAGGTCATCCCAGAGAGTCCTCCAAGTGGTTCTGGCATAACACGCAGGTGATTTTGGCGTGTCTGGCAGGTTGTTCCGTTGTGCTTGGCAGGTGGTTCAGGCTTGGCCGGCAGGTGGTTCCAGACTGTCCAGGACGTGTTTCCAGCTTCTCCGGCAGTTGGTTCTGGTACGTGTGAGAGGTGGTTCCACCATGGCTGGCAGGTGATTCCGGACCGTCCCCCAGGTGGTTCTGGCATAGCCAGCAGTTAATATTGGCCTGTCCGGCAGGTGGTTCCAGCGAGTCGAACAGGTGGCTGTGGCGTACTTGGCAGGTGGTTCCGGTCTGTCCGGTAGGTGTTTCCGGCGTGTCTGGCACGTGCTTCCGGCACGTCTGAGAGGTGGTTCCGGCATGAGCAGCCAGTGATTGCCTAGTGTCCGCCAGGTGGTTCTCGCATTCCCGGCAGGTGTTTCTGGCGAGTCGAGCAGGTGGCTCCAGCATGCTCGGCAGGTGCTTCCGGCGTCTCCGGCACGTGGTTCTGGTGTGTCTGAGAGCTGGTTCCGGCATGTCCGGCAGATGATTCCGGAGTGTCCGCCAAGTGGTTCTGGCATACCCGGCTGGTGATTTTGGCATGTCAGGTAGGTAGTTCCGGCGAGTCGAGCAGGTGGCTCCGGCGTGCTCGACAGGTTGTTCCGACAGGTCTGGCAGGTGTTTTCCGTCTGTTCGGGGTGTGGTTCCAGCATCTCATGCACATGGTTCTGGCACGTCTGAGATGTGGTTGTGGCCGGCCCGACAGGTGTTTCCACAGTGTCCGCCAAGTGGTACTGCCGTAGTTGGCAGGTGATTTTGGCATGACCGCCAGGTGATTCCAGCAAGCCTGGCAGGTGATTCCAAAGTGTTCACCAACTGGTTGTGGCGTAGCCGGCAGGTGATTTTTGCGTGATCGGCAGGTGGTTCTGGCGAGTCGAGCAGGTGGTTCCGGCGTGCTCGGCTGGTGCTTCCGGGGTCATTGGCACGGGGTTCTGGCATGTCTGAGAGGTGGTTCCTGCATGCCCGGCAAGTGATTCCGGAGTGTTCGCCAAGTGGTTCTGGCATAGTCGGCAGGTGATTTTGGCATGTCCGGCAGGTGGTTCAGGCGAGTTGAGCAGGTGGTTGCAACGTGCTTGGCAGGTGCTTCCGGCGTCTCCGGCACATGTTTCTGGCACATCTGACAGGTGGTTCCGGCATGCCCGAAAGGTGATTCCCGTCTGTCCGGTAGGTGGTTCCAGCCTGCACGGCATGTGGTTCTGGTACGTCTCAGAGGTGGTTGCGCATGCCCAACAGGTGATTCCGGACTGTCCGCCACATGGTTCTGGCACGTCTGAGAGGTGGTTCCGGCATGCCCAGCAGGTCATTTCGAGAGTCGTCCAAGTGGTTCTGGCGTAGCCCGCAGGTGATTGTGGCGTGTCCGGCAGGTGGTTCCGCCGTGCTCGGCAGGTGGTTCAGGCATGGCCGTCACGTGGTTCCAGTCTGTCCAGGACGCGTTTCCAGCTTCTCCGGCAGGTGGTTCTGGTACGTCTGAGAGGTGGTTCCGCCATGGCTGGCAGGTGATCCCGGACTGTCCCCCAGGTGGTTTTGGCATAGCCAGCAGTTGATATTGGCCTGTCCGGCAGGTGGTTCCAGCGAGTCGAACAGGTGGCTCCGGCGTTCTTGGCAGGTGGTTCCGGTCTGTCCGGTAGGTGTTTCCGGCGTGTCTGGCACGTGCTTCCGGCACGTCTGAGAGGTGGTTCCGGCATGCGCGGCAGGTGATTCCGTAGTGTCCGCCAGGTGGTTCTGGCATACCCGGCAGGCGATTTTGGCGTGTCCGGCAGGTGTTTCTGGCGAGTCGAGCAGGTGGCTCCGGCATGCTCGGCAGGTGCTTCCGGCGTCTCCAGCACTTGGTTCCGGTGTGTCTGAGAGCTGGTTCCGGCATGTCCGGCAGATGATTCCGGAGTGTCCGCCAAGTGGTTCTGGCATACCCAGCAGGTGATTTTGGCGTGTCAGGGAGGTGGTACCGGTGAGTCGAGCAGGTGGTTCCGGCGTGCTCAGCAGGTGGTTCAGGCGGTTCTGGCAGGTGGTATCCGTCTGTTCGGGGTGTGGTTCCAGCATCTCATGAACACGTTTCTGGCACGTCTGAGATGTGGTTCCTGCCGGACCGACAGGTGTTTCCGCAGTGTCCGCCAAGCGGTTCTGGCGTAGTTGCCAGGTGACTTTGGCATGACTGGCAGGTGGTTCCAGCAAGCCTGGCAGGTGATTCCAAAGTGTTCACCAACTGGTTGTGGCGTAGCCGGCAGGTGATTTTTGCCTGATCGGCAGGTGGTTCTGGCGAGTCGAGCAGGTGGTTCCGGCGTGCTCGGCTGGTGCTTCCGGGGTCATTGGCACGGGGTTCTGGCATGTCTGAGAGGTGGTTCCTGCATGCCCGGCAAGTGATTCCGGAGTGTTCGCCAAGTGGTTCTGGCATAGTCGGCAGGTGATTTTGGCATGTCCGGCAGGTGGTTCAGGCGAGTTGAGCAGGTGGTTGCAACGTGCTTGGCAGGTGCTTCCGGCGTCTCCGGCACATGTTTCTGGCACATCTGACAGGTGGTTCCGGCATGCCCGAAAGGTGATTCCGGTCTGTCCGGTAGGTGGTTCCAGCCTGCACGGCATGTGGTTCTGGTACGTCTCAGAGGTGGTTGCGCATGCCCAACAGGTGATTCCGGACTGTCCGCCACATGGTTCTGGCACGTCTGAGAGGTGGTTCCGGCATGCCCGGCAGGTCATCCCAGAGAGTCCTCCAAGTGGTTCTGGCATAACACGCAGGTGATTTTGGCGTGTCTGGCAGGTTGTTCCGTTGTGCTTGGCAGGTGGTTCAGGCTTGGCCGGCAGGTGGTTCCAGACTGTCCAGGACGTGTTTCCAGCTTCTCCGGCAGTTGGTTCTGGTACGTCTGAGAGGTGGTTCCACCATGGCTGGCAGGTGATTCCGGACCGTCCCCCAGGTGGTTCTGGCATAGCCAGCAGTTAATATTGGCCTGTCCGGCGGGTGGTTCCAGCAAGTCGAACAGGTGGCTCCGGCGTGCTCGGCAGGTGGTTCCGGTCTGTCCGGTAGGTGATTCCGGCGTGTCCGGCACGTGCTTCCGGCACGTCTGAGAGGTGGTTCCAGCATGCGCGACAGGTGATTTCGGAGTGTCCGCCAGGTGGTTCTGGCGTACCCGGCAGGTGATTTTGGCGTGTCCGGCAGGTGTTTCTTGCGAGTCAAGCAGGTGGCTCCGGCATGCTCGGCAGGTGCTTCAGGAGTCTCCGGCACTTGGTTCTGGTATGTCTGAGAGCTGGTTCCGGCATGTCCGGCAGATGATTCCGGAGTGTCCGCCAAGTGGTTCTGGCATACCCGGCTGGTGATTTTGGCATGTCAGGTAGGTGGTTCCGGCGAGTCGAGCAGGTGGCTCCGGCGTCCTCGGCAGGTTGTTCCGACAGGTCTGGCAGGTGTTTTCCGTCTGTTCGGGGTGTGGTTCCAGCATCTCATGCACATGGTTATGGCACGTCTGAGATGTGGTAGCGGCCGGCCCGACAGGTGTTTCCACAGTGTCCGCCAAGTGGTACTGGCGTTGTTGGCAGGTGATTTTGGCATGACCGGCAGGTGGTTCCAGCAAGCCCGGCAGGTGATTCCGAAGTGTTCCCCAACTGGTTGTGGCGTAGCCGGCAGGTGATTTTTGCGTGTCCGGCAGGTGGTTCTGGCGAGTCGAGCAGGTGGTTCCGGCGTGCTCGGCAGGTGCTTCCGGGGTCATTGGCACGTGGTTCTGGCATATCTGAGAGGTGGTTCCGGCATGCCCGGCAGGTGATTCCGGAGTGTTCGCCAAGTATTTCCGGCGTAGCCGGCAGGTGATTTTGCATGTCCAGCGGTCGTTCCGGCGGGTCGAGCCGGTGGTTCCGGCGTGTCCGGCAAGTGGTTCCACTCTGTCCGGCAGGTGGTTCTGTGGTGTCCGGCACGAGGTTCAGTCTGAGAGGCTGTGCCGGCATGCCCCTCACGTGATTCCGGCTTGTCCCCGAAGTGGTGCTGGTGTAGCGGGCAGGTGATTTTGGCGTGTCCGGCAGGTGGTTCAGGCGAGTTGAGCAGGTGGTTGCGACGTGCTCGGCAGGTGCTTCCGGCGTCTCCGGCACGTGTTTCTGGCACATCTGACAGGTGGTTCCGGCATGCCCAAAAGTTGATTCCGGTCTGTCCGGTAGGTGGTTCCGGCGTGCACGGCACGTGGTTCTGGTACGTCTCAGAGGTGGTTGCGTATGCCCAACAGGTGATTCCGGACTGTCCGCCACGTGCTTCTGGCACGTCTGAGAGGTGGTTCCAACATGCCCGGCAGGTCATTTCGAGAGTCGTCCAAGTGGTTCTGGCGTAGCCCGCAGGTGATTGTGGCGTGTCCGGCAGGTGGTTCCGCCGTGCTCGGCAGGTGGTTCAGGCATGGCCGTCACGTGGTTCCAGTCTGTCCAGGACGTGTTTCCAGCTTCTCCGGCAGGTGGTTCTGGTACGTCTGAGAGGTGGTTCCGCCATGGCTGGCAGGTGATCCCGGACTGTCCCCCAGGTGGTTTTGGCATAGCCAGCAGTTGATATTGGCCTGTCCGGCAGGTGGTTCCAGCGAGTCGAACAGGTGGCTCCGGCGTTCTTGGCAGGTGGTTCCGGTCTGTCCGGTAGGTGTTTCCGGCGTGTCTGGCACGTGCTTCCGGCACGTCTGAGAGGTGGTTCCGGCATGCGCGGCAGGTGATTCCGTAGTGTCCGCCAGGTGGTTCTGGCATACCCGGCAGGCGATTTTGGCGTGTCCGGCAGGTGTTTCTGGCGAGTCGAGCAGGTGGCTCCGGCATGCTCGGCAGGTGCTTCCGGCGTCTCCGGCACTTGGTTCCGGTGTGTCTGAGAGCTGGTTCCGGCATGTCCGGCAGATGATTCCGGAGTGTCCGCCAAGTGGTTCTGGCATACCCAGCAGGTGATTTTGGCGTGTCAGGGAGGTGGTACCGGTGAGTCGAGCAGGTGGTTCCGGCGTGCTCAGCAGGTGGTTCAGGCGGTTCTGGCAGGTGGTATCCGTCTGTTCGGGGTGTGGTTCCAGCATCTCATGAACACGTTTCTGGCACGTCTGAGATGTGGTTCCTGCCGGACCGACAGGTGTTTCCGCAGTGTCCGCCAAGCGGTTCTGGCGTAGTTGGCAGGTGACTTTGGCATGACTGGCAGGTGGTTCCAGCAAGCCTGGCAGGTGATTCCAAAGTGTTCACCAACTGGTTGTGGCGTAGCCGGCAGGTGATTTTTGCCTGATCGGCAGGTGGTTCTGGCGAGTCGAGCAGGTGGTTCCGGCGTGCTCGGCTGGTGCTTCCGGGGTCATTGGCACGGGGTTCTGGCATGTCTGAGAGGTGGTTCCTGCATGCCCGGCAAGTGATTCCGGAGTGTTCGCCAAGTGGTTCTGGCATAGTCGGCAGGTGATTTTGGCATGTCCGGCAGGTGGTTCAGGCGAGTTGAGCAGGTGGTTCCAACGTGCTTGGCAGGTGCTTCCGGCGTCTCCGGCACATGTTTCTGCACATCTGACAGGTGGTTCCGGCATGCCCGAAAGGTGATTCCGGTCTGTCCGGTAGGTGGTTCCAGCCTGCACGGCATGTGGTTCTGGTACGTCTCAGAGGTGGTTGCGCATGCCCAACAGGTGATTCCGGACTGTCCGCCACATGGTTCTGGCACGTCTGAGAGGTGGTTCCGGCATGCCCGGCAGGTCATCCCAGAGAGTCCTCCAAGTGGTTCTGGCATAACACGCAGGTGATTTTGGCGTGTCTGGCAGGTTGTTCCGTTGTGCTTGGCAGGTGGTTCAGGCTTGGCCGGCAGGTGGTTCCAGACTGTCCAGGACGTGTTTCCAGCTTCTCCGGCAGTTGGTTCTGGTACGTCTGAGAGGTGGTTCCACCATGGCTGGCAGGTGATTCCGGACCGTCCCCCAGGTGGTTCTGGCATAGCCAGCAGTTAATATTGGCCTGTCCGGCAGGTGGTTCCAGCAAGTCGAACAGGTGGCTCCGGCGTGCTCGGCAGGTGGTTCCGGTCTGTCCGGTAGGTGATTCCGGCGTGTCCGGCACGTGCTTCCGGCACGTCTGAGAGGTGGTTCCAGCATGCGCGACAGGTGATTTCGGAGTGTCCGCCAGGTGGTTCTGGCGTACCCGGCAGGTGATTTTGGCGTGTCCGGCAGGTGTTTCTTGCGAGTCAAGCAGGTGGCTCCGGCATGCTCGGCAGGTGCTTCAGGAGTCTCCGGCACTTGGTTCTGGTATGTTTGAGAGCTGGTTCCGGCATGTCCGGCAGATGATTCCGGAGTGTCCGCCAAGTGGTTCTGGCATACCCGGCTGGTGATTTTGGCATGTCAGGTAGGTGGTTCCGGCGAGTCGAGCAGGTGGCTCCGGCGTCCTCGGCAGGTTGTTCAGACGGGTCTGGCAGGTGTTTTCCGTCTGTTCGGGGTGTGGTTCCAGCATCTCATGCACATGGTTATGGCACGTCTGAGATGTGGTAGCGGCCGGCCCGACAGGTGTTTCCACAGTGTCCGCCAAGTGGTACTGGCGTAGTTGGCAGGTGATTTTGGCATGACCGGCAGGTGGTTCCAGCAAGCCCGGCAGGTGATTCCGAAGTGTTCCCCAACTGGTTGTGGCGTAGCCGGCAGGTGATTTTTGCGTGTCCGGCAGGTGGTTCTGGCGAGTCGAGCAGGTGGTTCCGGCGTGCTCGGCAGGTGCTTCCAGGGTCATTGGCACGTGGTTCTGGCATATCTGAGAGGTGGTTCCGGCATGCCCGGCAGGTGATTCCGGAGTGTTCGCCAAGTATTTGCGGCGTAGCCGGCAGGTGATTTTGCATGTCCAGCGGTCGTTCCGGCGGGTCGAGCCGGTGGTTCCGGCGTGTCCGGCAAGTGGTTCCACTCTGTCCGGCAGGTGGTTCTGTGGTGTCCGGCACGAGGTTCAGTCTGAGAGGCTGTGCCGGCATGCCCCTCACGTGATTCCGGCTTGTCCCCGAAGTGGTGCTGGTGTAGCGGGCAGGTGATTTTGGCGTGTCCGGCAGGTGGTTCAGGCGAGTTGAGCAGGTGGTTGCGACGTGCTCGGCAGGTGCTTCCGGCGTCTCCGGCACGTGTTTCTGGCACATCTGACAGGTGGTTCCGGCATGCCCAAAAGTTGATTCCGGTCTGTCTGGTAGGTGGTTCCGGCGTGCACAGCACGTGGTTCTGGTACGTCTCAGAGGTGGTTGCGTATGCCCAACAGGTGATTCCGGACTGTCCGCCACGTGCGTCTGGCACGTCTGAGAGGTGGTTCCAACATGCCCGGCAGGTCATTACGAGAGTCGTCCAAGTGGTTCTGGCGTAGCCCGCAGGTGATTGTGGCGTGTCCGGCAGGTGGTTCCGCCGTGCTCGGCAGGTGGTTCAGGCATGGCCGTCACGTGGTTCCAGTCTGTCCAGGACGTGTTTCCAGCTTCTCCGGCAGGTGGTTCTGGTACGTCTGAGAGGTGGTTCCGCCATGGCTGGCAGGTGATCCCGGACTGTCCCCCAGGTGGTTTTGGCATAGCCAGCAGTTGATATTGGCCTGTCCGGCAGGTGGTTCCAGCGAGTCGAACAGGTGGCTCCGCCGTTCTTGGCAGGTGGTTCCGGTCTGTCCGGTAGGTGTTTCCAGCGTGTCTGGCACGTGCTTCCGGCACGTCTGAGAGGTGGTTCCGGCATGCGCGGCAGGTGATTCCCTAGTGTCCGCCAGGTGGTTCCAGCGTACCCGGCAGGGGATTTTGGCGTGTCCGGCAGGTGTTTCTGGCGAGTCGAGCAGGTGGGTCCGGCATGCTCGGCAGGTGCTTCCGGCGTCTCCGGCCCTTGGTTCTGGTGTGTCTGAGAGCTGGTTCCGGCATGTCCGGCAGATGATTCCGGAGTGTCCGCCAAGTGGTTCTGGCATACCCGGCTGGTGATTTTGGCATGTCAGGTAGGTGGTTCCGGCGAGTCGAGCAGGTGGCTCCGGCGTGCTCGGCAGGTTGTTCAGACGGGTCTGGCAGGTGTTTTCCGTCTGTTCGGGGTGTGGTTCCAGCATCTCATGCACATGGTTCTGGCACGTCTGAGATGTGGTTGCGGCCGGCCCGACAGGTGTTTCCACAGTGTCCGCCAAGTGGTACTGGCGTAGTTGGCAGGTGATTTTGGCATGACCGGCAGGTGGTTCCAGCAAGCCCGGCAGGTGATTCCGAAGTGTTCCCCAACTGGTTGTGGCGTAGCCGGCAGGTGATTTTTGCGTGTCCGGCAGGCGGTTCTGGCGAGTCGAGCAGGTGGTTCCGGCGTGCTCGGCAGGTGCTTCCGGGGTCATTGGCACGTGGTTCTGGCATATCTGAGAGGTGGTTCCGGCATGCCCGGCAGGTGATTCCGGAGTGTTCGCCAAGTGTTTCCGGCGTAGCCGGCAGGTGATTTTGCATGTCCAGCGGTCGTTCCGGCGGGTCGAGCCGGTGGTTCCGGCGTGTCCGGCAAGTGGTTCCGGTCTGTCCGGCAGATGGTTCTGTCGTGTCCGGCACGAGGTTCAGTCTGAGAGGCTGTGCCGGCATGCCCCTCACCTGATTCCGGCTTGTCCCCGAAGTGGTGCTGGTGTAGCGGGCAGGTGATTTTGGCGTGTCCGGCAGGTGGTTCAGGCGAGTTGAGCAGGTGGTTGCGACGTGCTCGGCAGGTGCTTCCGGCGTTTCCGGCACGTGTTTCTGGCACATCTGACTGGTGGTTCCGGCATGCCCAAAATTTGATTCCGGTCTGTCTGGTATGTGGTTCCGGCGTGCACGGCACGTGGTTCTGGTACGTCTCAGAGGTGGTTGCGTATGCCCAACAGGTGATTCCGGACTGTCCGCCACGTGCTTCTGGCACGTCTGAGAGGTGGTTCCAACATGCCCGGCAGGTCATTTCGGAGAGTCGTCCAAGTGGTTCTGGCGTAGCCCACAGGTGATTTTGGCGTGTCCGGCAGGTGGTTCCGCCGTGCTCGGCAGGTGGTTCAGGCATGGCCGTCACGTGGTTCCAGTCTGTCCAGGACGTGTTTCCAGCTTCTCCGGCAGGTGGTTCTGGTACGTCTGAGAGGTGGTTCCGCCATGGCTGGCAGGTGATCCCGGACTGTCCCCCAGGTGGTTCTGGCATAGCCAGCAGTTGATATTGGCCTGGCCGGCAGGTGGTTCCAGCGAGTCAAACAGGTGGCTCCGGCGTTCTTGGCAGGTGGTTCCGGTCTGTCCGGTAGGTGTTTCCGGCGTGTCTGGCACGTGCTTCCGGCACGTCTGAGAGGTGGTTCCGGCATGCGCGGCAGGTGATTCCCTAGTGTCCGCCAGGTGGTTCCGGCGTACCCGGCAGGGGATTTTGGCGTGTCCGGCAGGTGTTTCTGGCGAGTCGAGCAGGTGGCTCCGGCATGCTCGGCAGGTGCTTCCGGCGTCTCCGGCACTTGGTTCCGGTGTGTCTGAGAGCTGGTTCCGGCATGTCTGGCAGATGATTCCGGAGTGTCCCCCAAGTGGTTCTGGCATACCCGGCTGGTGATTTTGGCATGTCAGGTAGGTGGTTCCGGCGAGTCGAGCAGGTGGCTCCGGCATGCTCGGCAGGTTGTTCAGCCAGGTCTGGCAGGTGTTTTCCGTCTGTTCGTGGTGTGGTTCCAGCATCTCATGCACATGGTTCTGGCACGTCTGAGATGTGGTCCCGGCCGGCCCGACAGGTGTTTCCACAGTGTCTGCCAAGTGGTACTGGCGTAGTTGGCAGGTGATTTTGGCATGACCGGCAGGTGGATCCGGCAAGCCCGGCAGGTGATTCCGAAGTGTTCCCCAACTGGTTGCGGCGTAGCAGGCAGGTGATTTTGCATGTCCAGCGGTCGTTCTGGCGGGTCGAGCCGGTGGTTCCGGCGTGTCCGGCAGGTGGTTCCGGTCTGTCCGGCAGGTGATTCTGTCGTGTCCGGCACGAGGTTCAGTCTGAGAGGCTGTGCCGGCATGACCCTCACCTGATTCCGGCTTGTCCCCGAAGTGGTGCTGGTGTAGCGGGCAGGTGATTTTGGCGTGTCCGGCAGGTGGTTCAGGCGAGTTGAGCAGGTGGTTGCGACGTGCTAGGCAGGTGCTTCCGGCGTCTCCGGCACGTGTTTCTGGCACATCTGACTGGTGGTTCCGGCATGCCCAAAAGTTGATTCCGGTCTGTCCGGTAGGTGGTTCCGGCGTGCACGGCACGTGGTTCTGGTACGTCTCAGAGGTGGTTGCGTATGCCCAACAGGTGATTCCGGACTGTCCGCCACGTGCTTCTGGCACGTCTGAGAGGTGGTTCCAACATGCCCGGCAGGTCATTTCGGAGACTCGTCCAAGTGGTTCTGGCGTAGCCCGCAGGTGATTTTGGCGTGTCCGGCAGGTGGTTCCGCCGTGCTCGGCAGGTGGTTCAGGCATGGCCGTCACGTGGTTCCAGTCTGTCCAGGACGTGTTTCCAGCTTCTCCGGCAGGTGGTTCTGGTACGTCTGAGAGGTGGTTCCGCCATGGCTGGCAGGTGATCCCGGACTGTCCCCCAGGTGGTTCTGGCATAGCCAGCAGTTGATTTTGGCCTGTCCAGCAGGTGGTTCCAGCGAGTCGAACAGGTGGCTGTGGCGTTCTTGGCAGGTGGTTCCGGTCTGTCCGGTAGGTGTTTCCGGCGTGTCTGGCACGTGCTTCCGGCACGTCTGAGAGGTGGTTCCGGCATGCGCGACAGGTGATTTCGGAGTGTCCGCCAGGTGGTTCTGACGTACCCGGCAGGTGATTTTTGCGTGATCGGCAGGTGGTTCTGGCGAGTCGAGCAGGTGGTTCCGGCGTGCTCGGCTGGTGCTTCCGGGGTCATTGGCACGGGGTTCTGGCATGTCTGAGAGGTGGTTCCTGCATGCCCGGCAAGTGATTCCGGAGTGTTCGCCAAGTGGTTCTGGCATAGTCGGCAGGTGATTTTGGCATGTCCGTCAGGTGATTCAGGCGAGTTGAGCAGGTGGTTCCAACGTGCTTGGCAGGTGCTTCCGGCGTCTCCGGCACGTGTTTCTGGCACATCTGACAGGTGGTTCCGGCATGCCCGAAAGGTGATTCCGGTCTATCCG
>NW_027227878.1:0-16857 GCF_037783145.1 Equus przewalskii | reverse complement strand
GTCGTTGGCAGGTGATTTTGGCATGACCGGCAGGTGGTTCCAGCAAGCCCGGCAGGTGATTCCGAAGTGTTCCCCAACTGGTTGTGGCGTAGCCGGCAGGTGATTTTTGCGTGTCCGGCAGGTGGTTCTGGCGAGTCGAGCAGGTGGTTCCGGCGTGCTCGGCAGGTGCTTCCGGGGTCATTGGCACGTGGTTCTGGCATATCTGAGAGGTGGTTCCGGCATGCCCGGCAGGTGATTCCGGAGTGTTCGCCAAGTGTTTCCGGCGTAGCCGGCAGGTGATTTTGCATCTCCAGCGGTCGTTCCGGCGGGTCGAGCCGGTGGTTCCGGCGTGTCCGGCAAGTGGTTCCACTCTGTCCGGCAGGTGGTTCTGTGGTGTCCGGCACGAGGTTCAGTCTGAGAGGCTGTGCCGGCATGCCCCTCACGTGATTCCGGCTTGTCCCCGAAGTGGTGCTGGTGTAGCGGGCAGGTGATTTTGGCGTGTCCGGCAGGTGGTTCAGGCGAGTTGAGCAGGTGGTTGCGACGTGCTCGGCAGGTGCTTCCGGCGTCTCCGGCACGTGTTTCTGGCACATCTGACAGGTGGTTCCGGCATGCCCAAAAGTTGATTCCGGTCTGTCTGGTAGGTGGTTCCGGCGTGCACGGCACGTGGTTCTGGTACGTCTCAGAGGTGGTTGCGTATGCCCAACAGGTGATTCCGGACTGTCCGCCACGTGCTTCTGGCACGTCTGAGAGGTGGTTCCAACATGCCCGGCAGGTCATTCCAGAGAGTCCTCCAAGTGGTTCTGGCGTAACCCGCAGGTGATTTTGGCGTGTCCGGCAGGTGGTTCCGTCGTGCTCGGCAGGTGGTTCAGGCATGGCCGTCACGTGGTTCCAGACTGTCCAGGACGTGTTTCCAGCTTCTCCGGCAGGTGGTTCTGGTACGTCTGAGAGGTGGTTCCGCCATGGCTGGCAGGTGATCCCGGACTGTCCCCCAGGTGGTTCTGGCATAGCCAGCAGTTGATATTGGCCTGTCCGACAGGTGGTTCCAGCGAGTCGAACAGGTGGCTCCGGCGTTCTTGGCAGGTGGTTCCGGTCTGTCCGGTAGGTGATTCCGGCGTGTCCGGCACGTGCTTCCGGCACGTCTGAGAGGTGGTTCCGGCATGCGCGGCAGGTGATTTCGTAGTGTCCGCCAGGTGGTTCTGGCGTACCCGGCAGGTGACTTTGGCGCGTCCGGCAGGTGTTTCAGGAGAGTCGAGCAGGTGGCTCCAGCATGCTCGGCAGGTGCTTCCGGCGTCTCCGTCACGTGGTTCTGGTGTGTCTGAGAGCTGGTTCCGGCATGTCCGGCAGATGATTCCGGAGTGTCCGCCAAGTGGTTCTGGCATACCCGGCCGGTGATTTTCGCATGTCAGGTAGGTGGTTCCGGCGAGTCGAGCAGGTGGCTCCGGCGTGCTAGGCAAGTTGTTCAGACGGGTCTGGCAGGTGTTTTCCGTCTGTTCGGGGTGTGGTTCCAGCATCTCATGCACATGGTTCTGGCACGTCTGAGATGTGGTTGCGGCCGGCCCGACAGGTGTTTCCACAGTGTCCGCCAAGTGGTACTGGCGTAGTTGGCAGCTGATTTTGGCATGACCGGCAGGTGGTTCCAGCAAGCCCGGCAGGTGATTCCAAAGTGTTCCCCAACTGGTTGTGGCGTAGCCGGCAGGTGATTTTTGCGTGTCCGGCAGGTGGTTCTGGCGAGTCGAGCAGGTGGTTCCGGCGTGCTCGGCAGGTGCTTCCGGGGTCATTGGCACGTGGTTCTTGCATATCTGAGAGGTGGTTCCGGCATGCCCGGCAGGTGATTCCGGAGTGTTCGCCAAGTGTTTCCGGCGTAGCCGGCAGGTGATTTTGCATGTCCAACGGGCGTTCCGGCGGGTCGAGCCGGTGGTTCCGGCGTGTCCGGCAGGTGGTTCCAGTCTGTCCGGCAGGTGGTTCTGTGGTGTCCGGCACGAGGTTCAGTCTGAGAGGCTGTGCCGGCATGCCCCTCACGTGATTCCGGCTTGTCCCCGAAGTGGTGCTGGTGTAGCGGGCAGGTGATTTTGGCGTGTCCGGCAGGTGGTTCAGGCGAGTTGAGCAGGTGGTTGCGACGTGCTCGGCAGGTGCTTCCGGCGTCTCCGGCACGTGTTTCTGGCACATCTGACTGGTGGTTCCGGCATGCCCAAAAGTTGATTCCGGTCTGTCCGGTAGGTGGTTCCGGCGTGCACGGCACGTGGTTCTGGTACGTGTCAGAGGTGGTTGCGTATGCCCAACAGGTGATTCCGGACTGTCCGCCACGTGCTTCTGGCACGTCTGAGAGGTGGTTCCAACATGCCCGGCAGGTCATTTCGGAGAGTCGTCCTAGTGGTTCTGGCGTAGCCCGCAGGTGATTTTGGCGTGTCCGGCAGGTGGTTCCGCCGTGCTCGGCAGGTGGTTCAGGCATGGCCGTCACGTGGTTCCAGTCTGTCCAGGACGTGTTTCCAGCTTCTCCGGCAGGTGGTTCTGGTACGTCTGAGAGCTGGTTCCGCCATGGCTGGCAGGTGATCCCGGACTGTCCCCCAGGTGGTTCTGGCATAGCCAGCAGTTGATATTGGCCTGTCCGGCAGGTGGTTCCAGCGAGTCGAACAGGTGGCTCCGGCGTTCTTGGCAGGTGGTTCCGGTCTGTCCGGTAGGTGTTTCCGGCGTGTCTGGCACGTGCTTCCGGCACGTCTGAGAGGTGGTTCCGGCATGCGCGGCAGGTGATACCGTAGTGTCCGCCAGGTGATTCTGGCATACCCGGCAGCTGATTTTGGCGTGTCCGGCAGGTGTTTCTGGCGAGTCGAGCAGGTGGCTCCGGCGTGCTCGGCAGGTTGTTCAGACGGGTCTGGCCGGTGTTTTCCGTCTGTTCGGGGTGTGGTTCCAGCATCTCATGCACATGGTTCTGGCACCTCTGAGATGTGGTTCCGGCCGGCCCGACAGGTGTTTCCACAGTGTCCGCCAAGTGGTACTGGCGTAGTTGGCAGGTGATTTTGGCATGACTGGCAGGTGGTTCCAGCAAGCCTGGCAGGTGATTCCAAAGTGTTCACTAACTGGTTGTGGCGTAGCCGGCAGGTGATTTTTGCATGATCGGCAGGTGGTTCTGGCGAGTCGAGCAGGTGGTTCCGGCGTGCTCGGCTGGTGCTTCCGGGGTCATTGGCACGGGGTTCTGGCATGTCTGAGAGGTGGTTCCTGCATGCCCGGCAAGTGATTCCGGAGTGTTCGCCAAGTGGTTCTGGCATAGTCGGCAGGTGATTTTGGCATGTCCGGCAGGTGGTTCAGGCGAGTTGAGCAGGTGGTTCCAACGTGCTTGGCAGGTGCTTCCGGCGTCTCCGGCACGTGTTTCTGGCACATCTGACAGGTGGTTCCGGCATGCCCGAAAGGTGATTCCGGTCTGTCCGGTAGGTGGTTCCAGCCTGCACGGCATGTGGTTCTGGTACGTCTCAGAGGTGGTTGCGCATGCCCAACAGGTGATTCCGGACTGTCCGCCACATGGTTCTGGCACGTCTGAGAGGTGGTTCCGGCATGCCCGGCAGGTCATCCCAGAGAGTCCTCCAAGTGGTTCTGGCATAACACGCAGGTGATTTTGGCGTGTCTGGCAGGTTGTTCCGTTGTGCTTGGCAGGTGGTTCAGGCTTGGCCGGCAGGTGGTTCCAGACTGTCCAGGACGTGTTTCCAGCTTGTCCGGCAGGTGGTTCTGGTACGTCTGAGAGGTGGTTCCGCCATGGATGGCAGGTGATTCCGGACCGTCCCCCAGGTGGTTCTGGCATAGCCAGCAGTTGATATTGGCCTGTCCGGCAGGTGGTTCCAGCGAGTCGAACAGGTGGCTCTGGCGTGCTCGGCAGGTGGTTCCGGTCTGTCCGGTAGGTGATTGCGGCGTGTCCGGCACGTGCTTCCGGCACGTCTGAGAGGTGGTTCCGGCATGCGTGACAGGTGATTTCGGAGTGTCCGCCAGGTGGTTCTGGCGTACCCGGCAGGTGATTTTGGCGTGTCCGGCAGGTGTTTCTGGCGAGTCCAGCAGGTGGCTCCGGCATGCTCGGCAGGTGCTTCCGGCGTCTCCGGTACGTGGTTCTGGTGTGTCTTAGAGTTGGTTCCGGCATGTGCCGCAGATGATTCCGGAGTGTCCGCCAAGTGGTTCTGGCATACCCGGCTGGTGATTTTGGCATGTCAGGTAGGTGGTTCCGGCGAGTCGAGCAGGTGGCTCCGGCGTGCTCGGCAGGTTGTTCAGACGGGTCTGGCAGGTGTTTTCCGTCTGTTCGGGGTGTGGTTCCAGCATCTCATGCACATGGTTCTGGCACGTCTGAGATGTGGTTCCGGCCGGCCCGACAGGTGTTTCCTCAGTGTCCGCCAAGTGGTACTGGCGTAGTTGGCAGGTGATTTTGGCATGACCGGCAGGTGGTTCCAGCAAGCCCGGCAGGTGATTCCGAAGTGTTCCCCAACTGGTTGTGGCGTAGCCGGCAGGTGATTTTTGCGTGTCCGGCAGGTGGTTCTGGCGAGTCGAGGAGGTGGTTCCGGCGTGCTCGGCAGGTGCTTCCGGGGTCATTGGCACATGGTTCTGGCATATCTGAGAGGTGGTTCCGGCATGCCCAGCAGGTGATTCCGGAGTGTTCGCCAAGTGTTTCCGGCGTAGCCGGCAGGTGATTTTGCATCTCCAGCGGTCGTTCCGGCGGGTCGAGCCGGTGGTTCCGGCGTGTCCGGCAAGTGGTTCCACTCTGTCCGGCAGGTGGTTCTGTGGTGTGCGGCACGAGGTTCAATCTGAGAGGCTGTGCCGGCATGCCCCTCACGTGATTCCGGCTTGTCCCCGACGTGGTGCTGGTGTAGCGGGCAGGTGATTTTGGCGTGTCCGGCAGGTGGTTCAGGCGAGTTGAGCTGGTGGTTGCGACGTGCTCGGCAGCTGCTTCCGGCGTCTCCAGCACGTGTTTCTGGCACATCTGACTGGTGGTTCCGGCATGCCCAAAAGTTGATTCCGGTCTGTCCGGTAGGTGGTACCGGCGTGCACGGCACGTGGTTCTTGTACGTCTCAGAGGTGGTTGCGTATGCCCAACAGGTGATTCCGGACTGTCCGCCACGTGCTTCTGGCACGTCTGAGAGGTGGTTCCAACATGCCCGGCAGGTCATTTCGGAGAGTCGTCCAAGTGGTTCTGGCGTAGCCCGCAGGTGATTTTGGCCTGTCGGGCAGGTGGTTCCGCCGTGCTCGGCAGGTGGTTCAGGCATGGCCCTCACGTGGTTCCAGTCTGTCCAGGACGTGTTTCCAGCTTCTCCGGCAGGTGGTTCTGGTACGTCTGAGAGGTGGTTCCGCCATGGCTGGCAGGTGATCCCGGACTGTCCCCCAGGTGGTTCTGGCATAGCCAGCAGTTGATATTGGCCTGTCCGGCAGGTGGTTCCAGCGAGTCGAACAGGTGGCTCCGGCGTTCTTGGCAGGTGGTTCCGGTCTGTCCGGTAGGTGTTTCCGGCGTGTCTGGCACGTGCTTCCGGCACGTCTGAGAGGTGGTTCCGGCATGCGCGGCAGGTGATTCCGTAGTGTCCGCCAGGTGGTTCTGGCATACCCGGCAGGCGATTTGGCGTGTCCGGCAGGTGTTTCTGGCGAGTCGAGCAGGTGGCTCCGGCATGCTCGGCAGGTGCTTCCGGCGTCTCCGGCACTTGGTTCCGGTGTGTCTGAGAGCTGGTTCCGGCATGTCCGGCAGATGATTCCGGAGTGTCCGCCAAGTGGTTCTGGCATACCCAGCAGGTGATTTTGGCGTGTCAGGGAGGTGGTACCGGTGAGTCGAGCAGGTGGTTCCGGCGTGCTCAGCAGGTGGTTCAGGCGGTTCTGGCCGGTGGTATCCGTCTGTTCGGGGTGTGGTTCCAGCATCTCATGAACACGTTTCTGGCACGTCTGAGATGTGGTTCCTGCCGGCCCGACAGGTGTTTCCGCAGTGTCCGCCAAGCGGTTCTGGCGTAGTTGGCAGGTGACTTTGGCATGACTGGCAGGTGGTTCCAGCAAGCCTGGCAGGTGATTCCAAAGTGTTCACCAACTGGTTGTGGCGTAGCCGGCAGGTGATTTTTGCGTGATCGGCAGGTGGTTCTGGCGAGTCGAGCAGGTGGTTCCGGCGTGCTCGGCTGGTGCTTCCGGGGTCATTGGCACGGGGTTCTGGCATGTCTGAGAGGTGGTTCCTGCATGCCCGGCAAGTGATTCCGGAGTGTTCGCCAAGTGGTTCTGGCATAGTCGGCAGGTGATTTTGGCATGTCCGGCAGGTGGTTCAGGCGAGTTGAGCAGGTGGTTGCAACGTGCTTGGCAGGTGCTTCCGGCGTCTCCGGCACATGTTTCTGGCACATCTGACAGGTGGTTCCGGCATGCCCGAAAGGTGATTCCCGTCTGTCCGGTAGGTGGTTCCAGCCTGCACGGCATGTGGTTCTGGTACGTCTCAGAGGTGGTTGCGCATGCCCAACAGGTGATTCCGGACTGTCCGCCACATGGTTCTGGCACGTCTGAGAGGTGGTTCCGGCATGCCCGGCAGGTCATCCCAGAGAGTCCTCCAAGTGGTTCTGGCCTAACACGCAGGTGATTTTGGCGTGTCTGGCAGATTGTTCCGTTGTGCTTGGCAGGTGGTTCAGGCTTGGCCGGCAGGTGGTTCCAGACTGTCCAGGACGTGTTTCCAGCTTCTCCGGCAGTTGGTTCTGGTACGTCTGAGAGGTGGTTCCACCATGGCTGGCAGGTGATTCCGGACCGTCCCCCAGGTGGTTCTGGCATAGCCAGCAGTTAATATTGGCCTGTCCGGCGGGTGGTTCCAGCAAGTCGAACAGGTGGCTCCGGCGTGCTCGGCAGGTGGTTCCGGTCTGTCCGGTAGGTGATTCCGGCGTGTCCGGCACGTGCTTCCGGCACGTCTGAGAGGTGGTTCCAGCATGCGCGACAGGTGATTTCGGAGTGTCCGCCAGGTGGTTCTGGCGTACCCGGCAGGTGATTTTGGCGTGTCCGGCAGGTGTTTCTTGTGAGTCAAGCAGGTGGCTCCGGCATGCTCGGCAGGTGCTTCAGGAGTCTCCGGCACTTGGTTCTGGTATGTCTGAGAGCTGGTTCCGGCATGTCCGGCAGATGATTCCGGAGTGTCCGCCAAGTGGTTCTGGCATACCCGGCTGGTGATTTTGGCATGTCAGGTAGGTGGTTCCGGCGAGTCGAGCAGGTGGCTCCGGCGTGCTCGGCAGGTTGTTCAGAAGGGTCTGGCAGGTGTTTTCCGTCTGTTCGGGGTGTGGTTCCAGCATCTCATGCACATGGTTATGGCACGTCTGAGATGTGGTTGCGGCCGGCCCGACAGGTGTTTCCACAGTGTCCGCCAAGTGGTACTGGCGTAGTTGGCAGGTGATTTTGGCATGACCGGCAGGTGGTTACAGCAAGCCCGGCAGGTGATTCCCAAGTGTTCCCCAACTGGTTGTGGCGTAGCCGGCAGGTGATTTTTGCGTGTCCGGCAGGTGGTTCTGGCGAGTCGAGCAGGTGGTTCCGGCGTGCTCGGCAGGTGCTTCCAGGGTCATTGGCACGTGGTTCTGGCATATCTGAGAGGTGGTTCCGGCATGCCCGGCAGGTGATTCCGGAGTGTTCGCCAAGTCTTTCCGGCGTAGCCGGCAGGTGATTTTGCATCTCCAGCGGTCGTTCCGGCGGGTCGAGCCGGTGGTTCCGGCGTGTCCGGCAAGTGGTTCCACTCTGTCCGGCAGGTGGTTCTGTGGTGTCCGGCACGAGGTTCAGTCTGAGAGGCTGTGCCGGCATGCCCCTCACGTGATTCCGGCTTGTCCCCGAAGTGGTGCTGCTGTAGCGGGCAGGTGATTTTGGCGTGTCCGGCAGGTGGTTCAGGCGAGTTGAGCAGGTGGTTGCGACGTGCTCGGCAGGTGCTTCCGGCGTCTCCGGCACGTGTTTCTGGCACATCTGACAGGTGGTTCCGGCATGCCCAAAAGTTGATTCCGGTCTGTCTGGTAGGTGGTTCCGGCGTGCACAGCACGTGGTTCTGGTACGTCTCAGAGGTGGTTGCGTATGCCCAACAGGTGATTCCGGACTGTCCGCCACGTGCGTCTGGCACGTCTGAGAGGTGGTTCCAACATGCCCGGCAGGTCATTACGAGAGTCGTCCAAGTGGTTCTGGCGTAGCCCGCAGGTGATTGTGGCGTGTCCGGCAGGTGGTTCCGCCGTGCTCGGCAGGTGGTTCAGGCATGGCCGTCACGTGGCTCCAGTCTGTCCAGGACGTGTTTCCAGCTTCTCCGGCAGGTGGTTCTGGTACGTCTGAGAGGTGGTTCCGCCATGGCTGGCAGGTGATCCCGGACTGTCCCCCAGGTGGTTTTGGCATAGCCAGCAGTTGATATTGGCCTGTCCGGCAGGTGGTTCCAGCGAGTCGAACAGGTGGCTCCGCCGTTCTTGGCAGGTGGTTCCGGTCTGTCCGGTAGGTGTTTCCAGCGTGTCTGGCACGTGCTTCCGGCACGTCTGAGAGGTGGTTCCGGCATGCGCGGCAGGTGATTCCGTAGTGTCCGCCAGGTGGTTCTGGCATACCCGGCAGGGGATTTGGGCGTGTCCGGCAGGTGTTTCTGGCGAGTCGAGCAGGTGGCTCCGGCATGCTCGGCAGGTGCTTCCGGCGTCTCCGGCACTTGGTTCTGGTGTGTCTGAGAGCTGGTTCCGGCATGTCCGGCAGATGATTCCGGAGTGTCCGCCAAGTGGTTCTGGCATACCCAGCAGGTGATTTTGGCATGTCAGGGAGGTGGTACCGGTGAGTCGAGCAGGTGGTTCCGGCGTGCTCAGCAGGTGATCAGGCGGTTCAGGCACGTGGTATCCGTCTGTTCGGGGTGTGTTTCCAGCATCTCATGAACACGTTTCTGGCACGTCTGAGATGTGGTTCCGGCCGGCCCGACAGGTGTTTCCGCAGTGTCCGCCAAGCGGTTCTGGCGTCGTTGGCAGGTGATTTTGGCATGACCGGCAGGTGGTTCCAGCAAGCCTGGCAGGTGATTCCAAAGTGTTCACCAACTGGTTGTGGCGTAGCCGGCAGGTGATTTTTGTGTGATCGGCAGGTGGTTCTGGCGAGTCGAGCAGGTGGTTCCTGTGTGCTCGGCTGGTGCTTCCGGGGTCATTGGCACGGGGTTCTGGCATGTCTGAGAGGTGGTTCCTGCATGCCCGGCAAGTGTTTCCGGAGTGTTCGCCAAGTGGTTCTGGCATAGTCGGCAGGTGATTTTGGCATGTCCGGCAGGTGGTTCAGGCGAGTTGAGCAGGTGGTTCCAACGTGCTTGGCAGGTGCTTCCGGCGTCTCCGGCACGTGTTTCTGGCACATCTGACAGGTGGTTCCGGCATGCCCGAAAGGTGATTCCGGTCTGTCCGGTAGGTGGTTCCAGCCTGCACGGCATGTGGTTCTGGTACGTCTCAGAGGTGGTTGCGCATGCCCAACAGGTGATTCCGGACTGTCCGCCACATGGTTCTGGCACGTCTGAGAGGTGGTTCCGGCATGCCCGGCAGGTCATCCCAGAGAGTCCTCCAAGTGGTTCTGGCATAACACGCAGGTGATTTTGGCGTGTCTGGCAGGTTGTTCCGTTGTGCTTGCCAGGTGGTTCAGGCTTGGCCGGCAGGTGGTTCCAGACTGTCCAGGACGTGTTTCCAGCTTCTCCGGCAGGTGGTTCTGGTACGTCTGAGAGGTGGTTCCGCCATGGATGGCAGGTGATTCCGGACCGTCCCCCAGGTGGTTCTGGCATAGCCAGCAGTTGATATTGGCCTGTCCGGCAGGTGGTTCCAGCGAGTCGAACAGGTGGCTCTGGCGTGCTCGGCAGGTGGTTCCGGTCTGTCCGGTAGGTGATTGCGGCGTGTCCGGCACGTGCTTCCGGCACGTCTGAGAGGTGGTTCCGGCATGCGTGACAGGTGATTTCGGAGTGTCCGCCAGGTGGTTCTGGCGTACCCGGCAGGTGATTTTGGCGTGTCCGGCAGGTGTTTCTGGCGAGTCCAGCAGGTGGCTCCGGCATGCTCGGCAGGTGCTTCCGGCGTCTCCGGCACGTGGTTCTGGTGTGTCTGAGAGTTGGTTCCGGCATGCGCGGCAGATGATTCCGGAGTGTCCGCCAAGTGGTTCTGGCATACCCGGCTGGTGATTTTGGCATGTCAGGTAGGTGGTTCCGGCGAGTCGAGCAGGTGGCTCCGGCGTGCTAGGCAGGTGGTTCAGGCAGTTCTGGCAGGTGGTATCCGTCTGTTCGGGGTGTGGTTACAGCATCTCATGAACACGTTTCTGGCACGTCTGAGATGTGGTTCCTGCCGGCCCGACAGGTGTTTCCGCAGTGTCCGCCAAGTGGTACTGGCGTAGTTGGCAGGTGATTTTGGCATGACCGGCAGGTGGTTCCAGCAAGCCCGGCAGGTGATTCCGAAGTGTTCCCCAACTGGTTGTGGCGTAGCCGGCAGGTGATTTTTGCGTGTCCGGCAGGTGGTTCTGGCGAGTCGAGCAGGTGGTTCCGGCGTGCTCGGCAGGTGCTTCCGGGGTCATTGGCACGTGGTTCTGGCATATCTGAGAGGTGGTTCCGGCATGCCCAGCAGGTGATTCCGGAGTGTTCGCCAAGTGTTTCCGGCGTAGCCGGCAGGTGATTTTGCATGTCCAGCGGTCGTTCCGGCGGGTCGAGCCGGTGTTTCCGGCGTGTCCGGCAGGTGGTTCCGGTCTGTCCGGCAGGTGGTTCTGTGGTGTGCGGCACGAGGTTCAATCTGAGAGGCTGTGCCGGCATGCCCCTCACGTGATTCCGGCTTGTCCTCGACGTGGTGCTGGTGTAGCGGGCAGGTGATTTTGGCGTGTCCGGCAGGTGGTTCAGGCGAGTTGAGCTGGTGGTTGCGACGTGCTCGGCAGCTGCTTCCGGCGTCTCCAGCACGTGTTTCTGGCACATCTGACTGGTGGTTCCGGCATGCCCAAAAGTTGATTCCGGTCTGTCCGGTAGGTGGTACCGGCGTGCACGGCACGTGGTTCTGGTACGTGTCAGAGGTGGTTGCGTATGCCCAACAGGTGATTCCGGACTGTCCGCCACGTGCTTCTGGCACGTCTGAGAGGTGGTTCCAACATGCCCGGCAGGTCATTTCGGAGAGTCGTCCAAGTGGTTCTGGCGTAGCACGCAGGTGATTTTGGCCTGTCGGGCAGGTGGTTCCGCCGTGCTCGGCAGGTGGTTCAGGCATGGCCCTCACGTGGTTCCAGTCTGTCCAGGACGTGTTTCCAGCTTCTCCGGCAGGTGGTTCTGGTACGTCTGAGAGGTGGTTCCGCCATGGCTGGCAGGTGATCCCGGACTGTCCCCCAGGTGGTTCTGGCATAGCCAGCAGTTGATATTGGCCTGTCCGGCAGGTGGTTCCAGCGAGTCGAACAGGTGGCTCCGGCGTTCTTGGCAGGTGGTTCCGGTCTGTCCGGTAGGTGTTTCCGGCGTGTCTGGCACGTGCTTCCGGCACGTCTGAGAGGTGGTTCCGGCATGCGCGGCAGGTGATTCCGTAGTGTCCGCCAGGTGGTTCTGGCATACCCGGCAGGCGATTTGGCGTGTCCGGCAGGTGTTTCTGGCGAGTCGAGCAGGTGGCTCCGGCATGCTCGGCAGGTCATCCCAGAGAGTCCTCCAAGTGGTTCTGGCATAACACGCAGGTGATTTGGGCATGTCTGGCAGGTTGTTCCGTTGTGCTTGGCAGGTGGTTCAGGCTTGGCCGGCAGGTGGTTCCAGACTGTCCAGGACGTGTTTCCAGCTTCTCCGGCAGTTGGTTCTGGTACGTCTGAGAGGTGGTTCCACCATGGCTGGCAGGTGATTCCGGACCGTCCCCCAGGTGGTTCTGGCATAGCCAGCAGTTAATATTGGCCTGTCCGGCAGGTGGTTCCAGCAAGTCGAACAGGTGGCTCCGGCGTGCTCGGCAGGTGGTTCCGGTCTGTCCGGTAGGTGATTCCGGCGTGTCCGGCACGTGCTTCCGGCACGTCTGAGAGGTGGTTCCAGCATGCGCGACAGGTGATTTCGGAGTGTCCGCCAGGTGGTTCTGGCGTACCCGGCAGGTGATTTTGGCGTGTCCGGCAGGTGTTTCTTGCGAGTCAAGCAGGTGGCTCCGGCATGCTCGGCAGGTGCTTCAGGCGTCTCCGGCACTTGGTTCTGGTATGTCTGAGAGTTGGTTCTGGTATGTCTGAGAGCTGGTTCCGGCATGTCCGGCAGATGATTCCGGAGTGTCCGCCAAGTGGTTCTGGCATACCCGGCCGGTGATTTTGGCATGTCAGGTAGGTGGTTCCGGCGAGTCGAGCAGGTGGCTCCGGCGTGCTCGGCAGGTTGTTCAGAAGGGTCTGGCAGGTGTTTTCCGTCTGTTCGGGGTGTGGTTCCAGCATCTCATGCACATGGTTATGGCACGTCTGAGATGTGGTTGCGGCCGGCCCGACAGGTGTTTCCACAGTGTCCGCCAAGTGGTACTGGCGTAGTTGGCAGGTGATTTTGGCATGACCGGCAGGGGGTTCCAGCAAGCCCGGCAGGTGATTCCGAAGTGTTCCCCAACTGGTTGTGGCGTAGCCGGCAGGTGATTTTTGCGTGTCCGGCAGGTGGTTCTGGCGAGTCGAGCAGGTGGTTCCGGCGTGCTCGGCAGGTGCTTCCGGGGTCATTGGCATGTGGTTCTGGCATATCTGAGAGGTGGTTCCGGCATGCCCGGCAGGTGATTCCGGAGCGTTCGCCAAGTGTTTGCGGCGTAGCCGGCAGGTGATTTTGCATGTCCAGCGGTCGTTCCGGCGGGTCGAGCCGGTGGTTCCGGCGTGTCCGGCAAGTGGTTCCACTCTGTCCGGCAGGTGGTTCTGTGGTGTCCGGCACGAGGTTCAGTCTGAGAGGCTGTGCCGGCATGCCCCTCACGTGATTCCGGCTTGTCCCCGAAGTGGTGCTGGTGTAGCGGGCAGGTGATTTTGGCGTGTCCGGCAGGTGGTTCAGGCGAGTTGAGCAGGTGGTTGCGACGTGCTCGGCAGGTGCTTCCGGCGTCTCCGGCACGTGTTTCTGGCACATCTGACAGGTGGTTCCGGCATGCCCAAAAGTTGATTCCGGTCTGTCTGGTAGGTGGTTCCGGCGTGCACAGCACGTGGTTCTGGTACGTCTCAGAGGTGGTTGCGTATGCCCAACAGGTGATTCCGGACTGTCCGCCACGTGCGTCTGGCACGTCTGAGAGGTGGTTCCGGCATGCCCGGCAGGTCATCCCAGAGAGTCCTCCAAGTGGTTCTGGCATAACACGCAGGTGATTTTGGCGTGTCTGGCCGGTTGTTCCGTTGTGCTTGGCAGGTGGTTCAGGCTTGGCCGGCAGGTGGTTCCAGACTGTCCAGGACGTGTTTCCAGCTTCTCCGGCAGTTGGTTCTGGTACGTCTGAGAGGTGGTTCCACCATGGCTGGCAGGTGATTCCGGACCGTCCCCCAGGTGGTTCTGGCATAGCCAGCAGTTAATATTGGCCTGTCCGGCAGGTGGTTCCAGCGAGTCGAACAGGTGGCTGTGGCGTAATTGGCAGGTCGTTCCGGTCTGTCTGGTAGGTGTTTCCAGCGTTTCTGGCACGTGCTTCCGGCACGTCTGAGAGGTGGTTCCGGCATGAGCAGCCGGTGATTGCCTAGTGTCCGCCAGGTGGGTCTCGCATACCCGGCAGCTGTTTCTGGCGAGTCGAGCAGGTGGCTCCAGCATGCTCGGCAGGTGCTTCCGGCGTCTCCGGCACGTGGTTCTGGTGTGTCTGAGAGCTAGTTCCGGCATGTCCGGCAGATGATTCCGGAGTGTCCGCCAAGTGGTTCTGGCATACCCGGCTGGTGATTTTGGCATGTCAGGTAGGTGGTTCCGGCGAGTAGAGCAGGTGGCTCCGGCGTGCTCGACAGGTTGTTCCGACAGGTCTGGCAGGTGTTTTCCGTCTGTTCGGGGTGTGGTTCCAGCATCTCATGCACATGGTTCTGGCACGTCTGAGATGTGGTTGCGGCCGGCCCGACAGGTGTTTCCACAGTGTCCGCCAAGTGGTACTGCCGTAGTTGGCAGGTGATTTTGGCATGACCGCCAGGTGATTCCGGAGTGTTCGACAAGTGTTTCCGGCGTAGCCGGCAGGTGATTTTGCATGTCCAGCGGTCGTTCCGGCGGGTCGAGCCGGTGGTTCCGGCGTGTCCGGCAGGTGGTTCCGGTCTGTCCGGCAGGTCGCTCTGTGGTGTCCGGCACGAGGTTCAGTCTGAGAGGCTGTGCCGGCATGCCCCTCACGTGATTCCAGCTTGTCCCCGAAGTGGTGCTGGTGTAGCGGGCAGGTGATTTTGGCGTGTCCGGCAGGTGGTTCAGGCGAGTTGAGCAGGTGGTTGCGACGTGCTCGGCAGGTGCTTCCGGCGTCTCCGGCACGTGTTTCTGGCACATCTGACTGGTGGTTCCGGCATGCCCAAAATTTGATTCCGGTCTGTCCGGTAGGTGGTTCCAGCGTGCACGGCAAGTGGTTCTGGTACGTCTCAGAGGTGGTTGCGTATGCCCAACAGGTGATTCCGGACTGTCCGCCACGTGCTTCTGGCACGTCTGAGAGGTGGTTCCAACATGCCCGGCAGGTCATTTCGAGAGTCGTCCAAGTGGTTCTGGCGTAGCCCGCAGGTGATTGTGGCGTGTCCGGCAGGTGGTTCCGCCGTGCTCGTCAGGTGGTTCAGTCATGGCCGTCACGTGGTTCCAGTCTGTCCAGGACGTGTTTCCAGCTTCTCCGGCAGGTGGTTCTGCTACGTCTGAGAGGTGGTTCAGCCATGGCTGGCAGGTGATCCCGGACTGTCCCCCAGGTGGTTCTGGCATAGCCAGCAGTTGATATTGGCCTGTCCGGCAGGTGGTTCCAGCGAGTCGAACAGGTGGCTCCGGCGTTCTTGGCAGGTGGTTCCGGTCTGTCCGGTAGGTGATTCCGGCGTGTCCGGCACGTGCTTCCGGCACGTCTGAGAGGTGGTTCTGGCATGCGCGACAGGTGATTTCGGAGTGTCCGCCAGGTGCTTCTGGCGTACCCAACAGGTGATTTTGGCGTGTCCGGCAGGTGTTTCTGGCGAGTCGAGCAGGTGGCTCCGGCATGCTCGGCAGGTGCGTCCGGCGTCTCCGGCACGTGGTTCTGGTGTGTCTTAGAGCTGGTTCCGGCATGTCCGGCAGATGATTCCGGAGTGTCCGCCAAGTGGTTCTGGCATACCCGGCTGGTGATTTTGGCATGTCAGGTAGGTGGTTCCGGCGAGTCGAGCAGGTGGCTCCGGCGTGCTCGGCAGGTTGTTCAGACGGGTCTGGCAGGTGTTTTCCGTCTGTTCGGGGTGTGGTTCCAGCATCTCATGCACATGGTTCTGGCACGTCTGAGATGTGGTTGCGGCCGGCCCGACAGGTGTTTCCACAGTGTCCGCCAAGTGGTACTGGCGTAGTTGGCAGCTGATTTTGGCATGACCGGCAGGTGGTTCCAGCAAGCCCGGCAGGTGATTCCGAAGTGTTCCCCAACTGGTTGTGGCGTAGCCGGCAGGTGATTTTTGCGTGTCCGGCAGGTGGTTCTGGCGAGTCGAGCAGGTGGTTCCGGCGTGCTCGGCAGGTGCTTCCGGGGTCATTGGCATGTGGTTCTGGCATATCTGAGAGGTGGTTCCGGCATGCCCGGCAGGTGATTCCGGAGTGTTCGCCAAGTGTTTCCGGCGTAGCCGGCAGGTGATTTTGCATGTCCAGCGGTCGTTCCGGCGGGTCGAGCCGGTGGTTCCGGCGTGTCCGGCAAGTGGTTCCACTCTGTCCGGCAGGTGGTTCTGTGGTGTCCGGCACGAGGTTCAGTCTGAGAGGCTGTGCCGGCATGCCCCTCACGTGATTCCGGCTTGTCCCCGAAGTGGTGCTGGTGTAGCGGGCAGGTGATTTTGGTGTGTCCGGCAGGTGGTTCAGGCGAGTTGAGCAGGTGGTTGCGATGTGCTCGGCAGGTGCTTCCGGCGTCTCCGGCACGTGTTTCTGGCACATCTGACAGGTGGTTCCGGCATGCCCAAAAGTTGATTCCGGTCTGTCTGGTAGGTGGTTCCGGCGTGCACAGCACGTGGTTCTGGTACGTCTCAGAGGTGGTTGCGTATGCCCAACAGGTGATTCCGGACTGTCCGCCACGTGCGTCTGGCACGTCTGAGAGGTGGTTCCAACATGCCCGGCAGGTCATTTCGAGAGTCGTCCAAGTGGTTCTGGCGTAGCCCGCAGGTGATTGTGGTGTGTCCGGCAGGTGGTTCCGCCGTGCTCGGCAGGTGGTTCAGGCATGGCCGTCACGTGGTTCCAGTCTGTCCAGGACGTGTTTCCAGCTTCTCCGGCAGGTGGTTCTGGTACGTCTGAGAGGTGGTTCCGCCATGGCTGGCAGGTGATCCCGGACTGTCCCCCAGGTGGTTTTGGCATAGCCAGCAGTTGATATTGGCCTGTCCGGCAGGTGGTTCCAGCGAGTCGAACAGGTGGCTCCGGCGTTCTTGGCAGGTGGTTCCGGTCTGTCCGGTAGGTGTTTCCAGCGTGTCTGGCACGTGCTTCCGGCACGTCTGAGAGGTGGTTCCGGCATGCGCGGCAGGTGATTCCCTAGTGTCCGCCAGGTGGTTCTGGCATACCCGGCAGGGGATTTGGGCGTGTCCGGCAGGTGTTTCTGGCGAGTCGAGCAGGTGGCTCCGGCATGCTCGGCAGGTGCTTCCGGCGTCTCCGGCTCTTGGTTCCGGTGTGTCTGAGAGCTGGTTCCGGCATGTCCGGCAGATGATTCCGGAGTGTCCGCCAAGTGGTTCTGGCATACCCAGCAGGTGATTTTGGCGTGTCAGGGACGTGGTACCGGTGAGTCGAGCAGGTGGTTCTGGCGTGCTCAGCAGGTGGTTCAGGCAGTTCTGGCAGGTGGTATCCGTCTGTTCGGGGTGTGGTTCCAGGATCTCATGAACACGTTTCTGGCACGTCTGAGATGTGGTTCCTGCCGGACCGACAGG
>NW_027227877.1:0-26703 GCF_037783145.1 Equus przewalskii | reverse complement strand
CCGGTAGGTGGTTCCGGCATGCACGGCACGTGGTTCTGGTACGTCTCAGAGGTGGTTGCGTATGCCCAATAGGTGATTCCGGACTGTCCACCACGTGCTTCTGGCACGTCTGAGAGGTGGTTCCAACATGCCCGGCAGGTCATTTCGGAGAGTCGTCCAAGTGGTTCTGGCGTAGCCCGCAGGTGATTTTGGCGTGTCCGGCAGGTGGTTCCGCCGTGCTCGGCAGGTGGTTCAGGCATGGCCGTCACGTGGTTCCAGTCTGTCCAGGACGTGTTTCCAGCTTCTCCGGCAGGTGGTTCTGGTACGTCTGAGAGGTGGTTCCGCCATGGCTGGCAGGTGATCCCGGACTGACCCCCAGGTGGTTCTGGCATAGCCAGCAGTTGATATTGGCCTGTCCGGCAGGTGGTTCCAGCGAGTCGAACAGGTGGCTCCGGCGTTCTTGGCAGGTGGTTCCGGTCTGTCCGGTATGTGTTTCCGGCGTGTCCGGCATGTGTTTCCGGCACGTCTGAGAGGTGGTTCCGGCATGCGCGGCAGGTGATTCAGTAGTGTCCGCCAGGTGGTTCTGGCATACCCGGCAGGTGATTTTGGCGTGTCCGGCAGGTGTTTCTGGCGAGTCGAGCAGGTGGCTCCGGCATGCTCGGCAGGTGATTCCGGCGTCTCCGGCACGTGGTTCTGGTGTGTCTGAGAGCTGGTTCCGGCAATACCGGCAGATGATTCCGGAGTGTCCGCCAAGTGGTTCTGGCATACCCAGCAGGTGATTTTGGCGTGTCAGGGAGGTGGTACCGGTGAGTCGAGCAGGTGGCTCTGGCGTGCTCGGCAGGTTGTTCAGACGGGTCTGGCAGGTGTTTTCCGTCTTTTCGGAGTGTGGTTCCAGCATCTCATGCTCATGGTTCTGGCACGTCTGAGATGTGGTTCCGGCCGGCCCGACAGGTGTTTCCACAGTGTCCGCCAAGTGCTACTGACGTAGTTGGCAGGTGATTTTGGCATGACCGGCAGGTGGTTCCAGCAGGCCCGGCAGGTGATTCCGAAGTGTTCCCCAACTGGTTGTGGCGTAGCCGGCAGCTGATTTTTGCGTGTCCGGCAGGTGGTTCTGGCGAGTCGAGCAGGTGATTCCGGCGTGCTCGGCTGGTGCTTCCGGGGTCATTGGCACGGGGTTCTGGCATGTCTGAGAGGTGGTTCCTGCATGCCCGGCAAGTGATTCCGGAGTGTTCGCCAAGTGGTTCTGGCATAGTCGGCAGGTGATTTTGGCATGTCCGGCAGGTGGTTCAGGCGAGTTGAGCAGGTGGTTCCAACGTGCTTGGCAGGTGCTTCTGGCGTCTCCGGCACGTGTTTCTGGCACATCTGACAGGTGGTTCCGGCATGCCCGAAAGATGATTCCGGTCTGTCCGGTAGGTGGTTCCGGCGTGCACGGCACGTGGTTCTGGTACGTCTCAGAGGTGGTTGCGCATGCCCAACAGGTGATTCCGGACTGTCCGCCACATGGTTCTGGCACGTCTGAGAGGTGGTTCCGGCATGCCTGGCAGGTCATCCCAGAGAGTCCTCCAAGTGGTTCTGGCATAACACGCAGGTGATTTTGGCGTGTCTGGCAGGTTGTTCCGTTGTGCTTGGCAGGTGGTTCAGGCTTGGCCGGCAGGTGGTTCCAGACTGTCCAGGACGTGTTTCCAGCTTCTCCGGCAGGTATTTCTGGTACGTCTGAGAGGTGGTTCCGCCATGGCTGGCAGGTGATTCCGGACCGTCCCCCAGGTGGTTCTGGCATAGCCAGCAGTTAATATTGGCCTGTCCGGCAGGTGGTTCCAGCGAGTCGAACAGGTGGCTCCGGCGTGCTCGGCAGGTGGTTCCGGTCTTTCCGGTAGGTGATTCCGGCGTGTCCGGCACGTGCTTCCGGCACGTCTGAGAGGTGGTTCCGGCATGCGCGACAGGTGATTTCGGAGTGTCCGCCAGGGGGTTCTGGCGTACCCAGCATGTGATTTTGTCGTGTCCGGCTGGTGGTTCTGGCGAGTCGAGCAGGTGGCTCCGGCAGTGCTCGGCAGGTGCTTCCGGCGTCTCCGGCACGTGGTTCTGGTGTGTCTGAGAGCTGGTTCCGGCATGTCCGGCAGATGAGTCCGGAGTGTCCGCCAAGTGTTTCTGGCATACCCGGCTGGTGATTTGGGCATGTCAGGTAGGTGGTTCCGGCGAGTCGAGCATGTGGCTCCGGCGTGCTCGGCAGGTTGTTCAGACGGGTCTGGCCGGTGTTTTCCGTCTGTTCGGGGTGTGGTTCCAGCATCTCATGCACATGGTTCTGGCACGTCTGAGATGTGGTTCCGGCCAGCCCGACAGGTGTTTCCACAGTGTCCGCCAAGTGGTACTGGAGTAGTTGGCAGGTGATTTTGGCATGACCGGCAGGTGGTTCCAGCAAGCCCGGCAGGTGATTCCGAAGTGTTCCCCAACTGGTTGTGGCGTAGCCGGCAGGTGATTTTTGCGTGTCCGGCAGGTGGTTCTGGCGAGTCGAGCAGGTGGTTAGGGCGTGCTCGGCAGGTGCTTCCGGGGTCATTGGCACGTGGTTCTGGCATATCTGAGAGGTGGTTCCGGCACGCCCGGAAGGTGATTCCGGAGTGTTCGCCAAGTGTTTCCGGCATAGCCGGCAGGTGATTTTGCACGTCCAGCGGTCGGTCCGGCGGGTCGAGCCGGTGGTTCCGGCGTGTCCGGCAGGTGGTTCCGGTCTGTCCGGCAGGTGGTTCTGTGGTGTCCGGCACGAGGTTCAGTCTGAGAGGCTGTGCCGGCATGCCCCTCACGTGATTCCGGCTTGTCCCCGAAGTGGTGCTGGTGTAGCGGGCAGGTGATTTTGGCGTGTCCGGCAGGTGGTTCAGGCGAGTTGAGCAGGTGGTTGCGACGTGCTCGTCAGGTGCTTCCGGCGTCTCCGGCACGTGTTTCTGGCACATCTGACAGGTGGTTCCGGCATGCCCGAAAGGTGATTCCGGTCTGTCCGGTAGGTGGTTCCAGCCTGCACGGCATGTGGTTCTGGTACGTCTCAGAGGTGGTTGCGCATGCCCAACAGGTGATTCCGGACTGTCCGCCACATGGTTCTGGCACGTCTGAGAGGTGGTTCCGGCATGCCCGGCAGGTCATCCCAGAGAGTCCTCCAAGTGGTTCTGGCATAACACGCAGGTGATTTTGGCGTGTCTGGCAGGTTGTTCCGTTGTGCTTGGCAGGTGGTTCAGGCTTGGCCGGCAGGTGGTTCCAGACTGTCCAGGACGTGTTTCCAGCTTCTCCGGCAGGTGGTTCTGGTACGTCTGAGAGGTGGTTCCGCCATGGCTGGCAGGTGATTCCGGACCGTCCCCCAGGTGGTTCTGGCATAGCCAGCAGTTGATATTGGCCTGTCCGGCAGGTGGTTCCAGCGAGTCGAACAGGTGGCTCCGGCGTGCTCGGCGGTTGGTTCCGGTCTGTCCGGTAGGTGATTCCGGCGTGTCCGGCACGTGCTTCCGGCACGTCTGAGAGGTGGTTCCGGCATGCGCGACAGGTGGTTTCGGAGTGTCCGCCAGGTGGTTCTGGCGTACCCGGCAGGTGATTTTGGCGTGTCCGGCAGGTGTTTCTGGCGAGTCGAGCAGGTGGCTCCGGAATGCTCGGCAGGTGCTTCCGGCGTCTCCGGCACGTGGTTCTGGTGTGTCTGAGAGCTGGTTCCGGCATGTCCGGCAGATGATTCCGGAGTGTCCGCCAAGTGGTTCTGGCATACACGGCTGGTGATTTGGCCATGTCAGGTAGGTGGCTCCGGCGTGCTCGGCAGGTTGTTCAGACGGGTCTGGCAGGTGTTTTCGGTCTGTTCGGGTTGTGGTTCCAGCATCTCATGCACATGGTTCTGGCACGTCTGAGATGTGGTTCCGGCCGGCCCGACAGGTGTTTCCACAGTGTCCGCCAACTGGTACTGGCGTAATTGTCAGGTGATTTTGGCATGACCGGCAGGTGGTTCCAGCAAGCCCGGCAGGTGATTCCGAAGTGTTCCCCAACTGGTTGTGGCGTAGCCGGCAGGTGATTTTTGCGTGTCCGGCAGGTGGTTCTGGCGAGTCGATCAGGTGGTTCCGGCGTGCTCGGCAGGTCCTTCCGGGGTCATTGGCACGTGGTTCTGGCATATCTGAGAGTTGGTTCAGGCATGCCCGGCAGGTGATTGCGGAGTGTTCGCCAAGTGTTTCCGGCGTAGCCAGCAGGTGATTTTGCATGTCCAGCGGTCGTTCCGGCGGGTCGAGCCTGTGGTTCCGGCGTGTCCGGCAGGTGGTTCCGGTCTGTCCGGCAGGTGGTTCTGTGGTGTCCGGCACGAGGTTCAGTCTGAGAGGCTGTGCCGGCATGCCCCTCACGTGATTCCGGCTTGTCCCCGAAGTGGTGCTGGTGTAGCGGGCAGGTGATTTTGGCGTGTCCGGCAGGTGGTTCAGGCGAGTTGAGCAGGTGGTTGCGACGTGCTCGTCAGGTGCTTCCGGCGTCTCCGGCACGTGTTTCTGGCACATCTGACTGGTGGTTCCGGCATGCCAAAATGTTGATTCCGGTCTGTCCGGTAGGTGGTTCCGGCGTGCACGGCACGTGGTTCTGGTACGTCTCAGAGGTGGTTGCGTATGCCCAACAGGTGATTCCGGACTGTCCGCCACGTGCTTCTGGCACGTCTGAGAGGTGGTTCCAACATGCCCGGCAGGTCATTTCGGAGAGTCGTCCTAGTGGTTCTGGCGTAGCCCACAGGTGATTTTGGCGTGTCCGGCAGATGGTTCCGCCGTGCTCGGCAGGTGGTTCAGGCATGGCCGTCACGTGGTTCCAGTCTGTCCAGCACGTGTTTCCAGCTCCTCCGGCAGGTGGTTCTGGTACGTCTGAGAGGTGGTTCCGCCATGGCTGGCAGGTGATCCCGGACCGTCCCCCAGGTGGTTCTGGCATAGCCAGCAGTTGATATTGGCCTGTCCGGCAGGTGGTTCCAGCGAGTCGAACAGGTGGCTCCGGCGTTCTTGGCAGGTGGTTCCGGTCTGTCCGGTAGGTGTTTCCGGCGTGTCCGGCAGGAGTTTCTGGCGAGTCGAGCAGGTGGCTCCGGCATGCGCGGCAGGTGATTCCGTAGTGTCCGCCAGGTGGTTCTGGCCTACCCGGCAGGTGATTTTGGCGTGTCCGGCAGGTGTTTCTGGCGAGTCGAGCAGGTGGCTCCGGCATGCTCGGCAGGTGCTTCTGGCGTCTCCGGCACGTGGTTCTGGTGTGTCTGAGAGCTGGTTCCGGCAATACCGGCAGATGATTCCGGAGTGTCCGCCAAGTGGTTCTGGCATACCCAGCAGGTGATTTTGGCGTGTCAGGGAGGTGGTACCGGTGAGTCGAGCAGGTGGCTCTGGCGTGCTCGGCAGGTTGTTCAGACGGGTCTGGCAGGTGTTTTCCGTCTTTTCGGAGTGTGGTTCCAGCATCTCATGCTCATGGTTCTGGCACGTCTGAGATGTGGTTCCGGCCGGCCCGACAGGTGTTTCCACAGTGTCCGCCAAGTGCTACTGACGTAGTTGGCAGGTGATTTTGGCATGACCGGCAGGTGGTTCCAGCAGGCCCGGCAGGTGATTCCGAAGTGTTCCCCAACTGGTTGTGGCGTAGCCGGCAGCTGATTTTTGCGTGTCCGTCAGGTGGTTCTGGCGAGTCGAGCAGGTGATTCCGGCGTGCTCGGCTGGTGCTTCCGGGGTCATTGGCACGGGGTTCTGGCATGTCTGAGAGGTGGTTCCTGCATGCCCGGCAAGTGATTCCGGAGTGTTCGCCAAGTGGTTCTGGCATAGTCGGCAGGTGATTTTGGCATGTCCGGCAGGTGGTTCAGGCGAGTTGAGCAGGTGGTTCCAACGTGCTTGGCAGGTGCTTCTGGCGTCTCCGGCACGTGTTTCTGGCACATCTGACAGGTGGTTCCGGCATGCCCGAAAGATGATTCCGGTCTGTCCGGTAGGTGGTTCCGGCGTGCACGGCACGTGGTTCTGGTACGTCTCAGAGGTGGTTGCGCATGCCCAACAGGTGATTCCGGACTGTCCGCCACATGGTTCTGGCACGTCTGAGAGGTGGTTCCGGCATGCCTGGCAGGTCATCCCAGAGAGTCCTCCAAGTGGTTCTGGCATAACACGCAGGTGATTTTGGCGTGTCTGGCAGGTTGTTCCGTTGTGCTTGGCAGGTGGTTCAGGCTTGGCCGGCAGGTGGTTCCAGACTGTCCAGGACGTGTTTCCAGCTTCTCCGGCAGGTATTTCTGGTACGTCTGAGAGGTGGTTCCGCCATGGCTGGCAGGTGATTCCGGACCGTCCCCCAGGTGGTTCTGGCATAGCCAGCAGTTGATATTGGCCTGTCCGGCAGGTGGTTCCAGCGAGTCGAACAGGTGGCTCCGGCGTGCTCGGCAGGTGGTTCCGGTCTTTCTGGTAGGTGATTCCGGCGTGTCCGGCACGTGCTTCCGGCACGTCTGAGAGGTGGTTCCGGCATGCGCGACAGGTGATTTCGGAGGGTCCGCCAGGTGATTTTGGCGTGTCCGGCAGGTGTTTCTGGCGAGTCGAGCAGGTGGCTCCGGCATGCTCGGCAGGTGCTTCCGGCGTCTCCGGCACGTGGTTCTGGTGTGTCTGAGAGCTGGTTCCGGCATGTCCGGCAGATGATTCCGGAGTGTCCGCCAAGTGGTTCTGGCATACCCGGCTGGTGATTTGGGCATGTCAGGTAGGTGGTTCCGGCGAGTCGAGCAGGTGGCTCCGGCGTGCTCGGCAGGTTGTTCAGACGGGTCTGGCAGGTGTTTTCCGTCTGTTCGGGGTGTGGTTCCAGCCTCTCAAGCACATGGTTCTGGCCCGTCTGAGACGTGGTTCCGGCCGGCCCGACAGGTGTTTCCACAGTGTCCGCCAAGTGGTACTGGCGTAGTTGGCAGGTGATTTTGGCATGACTGGCAGGTGGTTCCAGCAAGCCCGGCAGGTGATTGCGAAGTGTTCCCCAACTGGTTGTGACGTAGCTGGCAGGTGATTTTTGCGTGTCCGGCAGGTGGTTCTGGCGAGTCGAGCAGGTGCTTCCGGCGTGCTCGGCAGGTGCTTCCGGTGTCATTGGCGCGTGGTTCTGGCATATCTGAGAGGTGGTTCCGGCATGCCCGGCAGGTGATTCCGGAGTGTTCGCCAAGTGTTTCCGGCGTAGCCGGCAGGTGATTTTGCATGTCCAGCGGTCGTTCCGGCGGGTCGAGCCGGTGGTTCCGGCGTGTCCGGCAGGTGGTTCCGGTCTGTCCGGCAGGTGGTTCTGTGGTGTCCGGCACGAGGTTCAGTCTGAGAGGCTGTGCCGGCATGCCCCTCACGTGATTCCGGCTTGTCCCCGAAGTGGTGCTGGTGTAGCGGGCAGGTGATTTTGGCGTGTCCGGCAGGTGGTTCAGGCGAGTTGAGCAGGTGGTTGCGACGTGCTCGGCAGGTGCTTCCGGCGTCTCCGGCACGTGTTTCTGGCACATCTGACTGGTGGTTCCGGCATCCCAAAATGTTGATTCCGGTCTGTCCGGTAGGTGGTTCCGGCATGCACGGCACGTGGTTCTGGTACGTCTCAGAGGTGGTTGCGTATGCCCAACAGGTGATTCCGGACTGTCCGCCACATGGTTCTGGCACGTCTGAGATGTGGTTCCGGCATGCCCGGCAGGTCATCCCAGAGAGTCCTCCAAGTGGTTCTGGCATAACACGCAGGTGATTTTGGCGAGTCTGGCACGTTGTTCCGTTGTGCTTGGCAGGTGGTTCAGGCTTGGCCGGCAGGTGATTCCAGACTGTCCAGGACGTGTTTCCAGCTTCTCCGGCAGGTGGTTCTGGTACGTCTGAGAGGTGGTTCCGCCATGGCTGGCATGTGATTCCGGACCGTCCCCCAGGTGGTTCTGGCATAGCCAGCAGTTGATATTGGCCTGTCTGGCAGGTGGTTCCAGCGAGTCGAACAGGTGGATCCGGCGTGCTCGGCAGGTGGTTCCGGTCTGTCCGGTAGGTGATTCCGGCGTGTCCGGCACGTGCTTCCGGCACGTCTGAGAGGTGGTTCCGGCATGCGCGACAGGTGGTTTCGGAGTGTCCGCCAGGTGGTTCTGGCGTACCCAGCAGGTGATTTTGGCGTGTCCGGCAGGTGTTTCTGGCGAGTCGAGCAGGTGGCTCCGGCATGCTCAGCAGTTGCTTCCAGCGTCTCCGGCACGTGGTTCTGGTGTGTCTGAGAGCTGGTTCTGGCATGTCCGGCAGATGATTCCGGAGTGTCCGCCAAGTGGTTCTGGCATACCCGGCTGGTGATTTGGCCATGTCAGTTAGGTGGTTCTGGCGAGTCGAGCAGGTGGCTCCGGCGTGCTCGGCAGGTTGTCCAGACGGGTCTGGCCGGTGTTTTCCGTCTGTTCGGTGTGTGGTTCCAGCATCTCATGCACATGGTTCTGGCACGTCTGAGATGTGGTTCCGGCCGGCCCGACAGGTGTTTCCACAGTGTCCGCCAAGTGGTACTGGCGTAGTTGGCAGGTGATTTTGGCATGACCGGCAGGTGGTTCCAGCAAGCCCGGCAGGTGATTCCGAAGTGTTCCCCAACTGGTTGTGGTGTAGCCGGCAGGTGATTTTTGCATGTCCGGCAGGTGGTTCTGGCGAGTCGAGCAGGTGGTTCCGGCATGCTCGGCAGGTGCTTCTGGGGTCATTGGCGCGTGGTTCTGGCATATCTGAGAGGTGGTTCCGGCATGCCCGGCAGGTGATTGCGGAGTGTTCGCCAAGTGTTTCCGGCGTAGCCAGCAGGTGATTTTGCATGTCCAGCGGTCATTCCGGCGGGTCGAGCCGGTGGTTCCGGCGTGTCCGGCAGGTGGTTCCGGTCTGTCCGGCAGGTGGTTCTGTGGTGTCCGGCACGAGGTTCAGTCTGAGAGGCTGTGCCGGCATGCCCCTCACGTGATTCCGGCTTGTCCCCGAAGTGGTGCTGGTGTAGCGGGCAGGTGATTTTGGTGTGTCCGGCAGGTGGTTCAGGCGAGTTGAGCAGGTGGTTGCGACGTGGTCGGCAGGTGCTTCCGGCGTCTCCGGCACGTGTTTCTGGCACATCTGACTGGTGGTTCCGGCATGCCAAAATGTTGATTCCGGTCTGTCCGGTAGGTGGTTCCGGCATGCACGGCACGTGGTTCTGGTACGTCTCAGAGGTGGTTGCGTATGCCCAATAGGTGATTCCGGACTGTCCGCCACGTGCTTCTGGCACGTCTGAGAGGTGGTTCCAACATGCCCGGCAGGTCATTTCGGAGAGTCGTCCAAGTGGTTCTGGCGTAGCCCGCAGGTGATTTTGGCGTGTCCGGCAGGTGGTTCCACCCTGCTCGGCAGGTGGTTCAGGCATGGCCGTCACGTGGTTCCAGTCTGTCCAGGACGTGTTTCCAGCTTCTCCGTCAGGTGGTTCTGGTACGTCTGAGAGGTGGTTCCGCCATGGCTGGCAGGTGATCCCGGACTGACCCCCAGGTGGTTTTGGCATAGCCAGCAGTTGATATTGGCCTGTCCGGCAGGTGGTTCCAGCGAGTCGAACAGGTGGCTCTGGCGTTCTTGGCAGGTGGTTCCGGTCTGTCCAGTATGTGTTTCCGGCGTGTCCGGCATGTGTTTCCGGCACGTCTGAGAGGTGGTTCCGGCATGCGCGGCAGGTGATTCAGTAGTGTCCGCCAGGTGGTTCTGGCATACCCGGCAGGTGATTTTGGCGTGTCCGGCAGGTGTTTCTGGCGAGTCGAGCAGGTGGCTCCGGCATGCTCGGCAGGTGATTCCGGCGTCTCCGGCACGTGGTTCTGGTGTGTCTGAGAGCTGGTTCCGGCATGTCCGGCAGATGATTCCGGAGTGTCCGCCAAGTGGTTCTGGCATACCCAGCAGGTGATTTTGGCGTGTCAGGGGGTGGTACCGGTGAGTCGAGCAGGTGGCTCTGGCGTGCTCGGCAGGTTGTTCAGACGGGTCTGGCAGGTGTTTTCCGTCTTTTCGGAGTGTGGTTCCAGCATCTCATGCTCATGGTTCTGGCACGTCTGAGATGTGGTTCCGGCCGGCCCGACAGGTGTTTCCACAGTGTCCGCCAAGTGCTACTGACGTAGTTGGCAGGTGATTTTGGCATGACCGGCAGGTGGTTCCAGCAGGCCCGGCAGGTGATTCCGAAGTGTTCCCCAACTGGTTGTGGCGTAGCCGGCAGCTGATTTTTGCGTGTCCGGCAGGTGGTTCTGGCGAGTCGAGCAGGTGATTCCGGCGTGCTCGGCTGGTGCTTCCGGGGTCATTGGCACGGGGTTCTGGCATGTCTGAGAGGTGGTTCCTGCATGCCCGGCAAGTGATTCCGGAGTGTTCGCCAAGTGGTTCTGGCATAGTCGGCAGGTGATTTTGGCATGTCCGGCAGGTGGTTCAGGCGAGTTGAGCAGGTGTTTCCAATGTGCTTGGCAGGTGCTTCTGGCGTCTCCGGCACGTGTTTCTGGCACATCTGACAGGTGGTTCCGGCATGCCCGAAAGATGATTCCGGTCTGTCCGGTAGGTGGTTCCGGCGTGCACGGCACGTGGTTCTGGTACGTCTCAGAGGTGGTTGCGCATGCCCAACAGGTGATTCCGGACTGTCCGCCACATGGTTCTGGCACGTCTGAGAGGTGGTTCCGGCATGCCTGGCAGGTCATCCCAGAGAGTCCTCCAAGTGGTTCTGGCATAACACGCAGGTGATTTTGGCGTGTCTGGCAGGTTGTTCCGTTGTGCTTGGCAGGTGGTTCAGGCTTGGCCGGCAGGTGGTTCCAGACTGTCCAGGACGTGTTTCCAGCTTCTCCGGCAGGTGGTTCTGGTACGTCTGAGAGGTGGTTCCGCCATGGCTGGCAGGTGATTCCGGACCGTCCCCCAGGTGGTTCTGGCATAGCCAGCAGTTGATATTGGCCTGTCCGGCAGGTGGTTCCAGCGAGTCGAACAGGTGGCTCCGGCGTGCTCGGCGGTTGGTTCCGGTCTGTCCGGTAGGTGATTCCGGCGTGTCCGGCACGTGCTTCCGGCACGTCTGAGAGGTGGTTCCGGCATGCGCGACAGGTGGTTTCGGAGTGTCCGCCAGGTGGTTCTGGCGTACCCGGCAGGTGATTTTGGCGTGTCCGGCAGGTGTTTCTGGCGAGTCGAGCAGGTGGCTCCGGCATGCTCGGCAGGTGCTTCCGGCGTCTCCGGCACGTGGTTCTGGTGTGTCTGAGAGCTGGTTCCGGCATGTCCGGCAGATGATTCCGGAGTGTCCGCCAAGTGGTTCTGGCATACCCGGCTGGTGATTTGGCCATGTCAGGTAGGTGGCTCCGGCGTGCTCGGCAGGTTGTTCAGACGGGTCTGGCAGGTGTTTTCCGTCTGTTCGGGGTGTGGTTCCAGCATCTCATGCACATGGTTCTGGCACGTCTGAGATGTGGTTCCGGCCGGCCCGACAGGTGTTTCCACAGTGTCCGCCAAGTGGTACTGGCGTAATTGTCAGGTGATTTTGGCATGACCGGCAGGTGGTTCCAGCAGGCCCGGCAGGTGATTCCGAAGTGTTCCCCAACTGGTTGTGGCGTAGCCGGCAGGTGATTTTTGCGTGTCCGGCAGGTGGTTCTGGCGAGTCGATCAGGTGGTTCCGGCGTGCTCGGCAGGTCCTTCCGGGGTCATTGGCACGTGGTTCTGGCATATCTGAGAGTTGGTTCCGGCATGCCCGGCAGGTGATTGCGGAGTGTTCGCCAAGTGTTTCAGGCGTAGCCGGCAGGTGATTTTGCATGTCCAGCGGTCGTTCCGGGGGGTCGAGCCGGTGGTTCCGGCGTGTCCGGCAGGTGGTTCCGGTCTGTCCGGCAGGTGGTTATGTGGTGTCCGGCACGAGGTTCAGTCTGAGAGGCTGTGCCGGCATGCCCCTCATGTGATTCCGGCTTGTCCCCGAAGTGGTGCTGGTGTAGCGGGCAGGTGATTTTGGCGTGTCCGGCAGGTGGTTCAGGCGAGTTGAGCAGGTGGTTGCGACGTGCTCGGCAGGTGCTTCCGGCGTCTCCGGCACGTGTTTCTGGCACATCTGACTGGTGGTTCCGGCATGCCCAAAAGTTGATTCCGGTCGGTCCCGTAGGTGGTTCCGCCGTGCTCGGCAGGTGGTTCAGGCATGGCCGTCACGTGGTTCCAGTCTGTCCAGGACGTGTTTCCAGCTTCTCCGGCAGGTGGTTCTGGTACGTCTGAGAGGTGGTTCCGCCATGGCTGGCAGGTTATCCCGGACTGTCCCCCAGGTGGTTCTGGCATACCCAGCAGTTGATATTTTCCTGTGTGGCAGGTGGTTCCAGCGAGTCGAACAGGTGGCTCTGGCGTTCTTGGCAGGTGGTTCCGGTCTGTCCGGTAGGTGTTTCCGTCGTTTCTGGCACGTGCTTCTGGCACGTCTGAAAGGTGGTTCCGGCATGCGCTGCAGGTGATTCTGTAGTGTCCTCCAGGTGGTTCTGGCATACCCGGCAGGTGATTTTGGCGTGTCCGGCAGGTGTTTCTGGCGAGTCGAGCAGGTGGCTCCGGCATGCTCGGCAGGTTCTTCCGGCGTCTCCGGCACTTGGTTCTGGTGTGTCTGAGAGCTGGTTCCGGCATGTCCGGCAGATGATTCCGGAGTGTCCGCCAAGTGGTTCTGGCATACCCGGCTGGTGATTTGGGCATGTCAGGTAGGTGGTTCCGGCGAGTCGAGCAGGTGGCTCCGGCGTGCTCGGCAGGTTGTTCAGACGGGTCTGGCAGGTGTTTTCCGTCTGTTCAGGGTGTGGTTCCAGCATCTCATGCACATGGTTCTGGCACGTCTGAGATGTGGTTCCGGCCGGCCCGACAGGTGTTTCCACAGTGTCCGCCAAGTGGTACTGGCGTAGTTGGCAGGTGATTTTGGCATGACCGGCAGGTGGTTCCAGCAAGCCCGGCACGTGATTCCGAAGTGTTCCCCAACTGGTTGTGGTGTAGCCGGCAGGTGATTTCTGCGTGTCCGGCAGGTGGTTCTGGCGAGTCGAGCAGGTGGTTCCGGCGTGCTCGGCAGGTGCTTCCGGGGTCATTGGCTCGTGCTTTGTGCCTTCCACCTCTAGAGCAATGGAGGGCACGGCTGAGAGCAAAGGGCCCTTTCTGACATAGGTGCATTCTGACACTCTCTGACCCAGTGCACAATGGCGGTTTGTAAAAAGCCTATTGTCTGCTCCTGCTAAGCATGTGGCAGCACAATCATGTGGGCTTCGCCCCCGTTGCTTAAGGGGAAGATGTAGGCATTTCGTCTGAGCCGGGTTGGCAAGGCGGAACGGTGGCAGAAGCGGAAGTCCTAAAGCGGCCAGTTAAGCACAGGGAAGAAATGGCGTTTGAGCTGCCTCTGCATGAGAGTTTCCTCGTATGCTGTAAGAGCACTGTGGAAAGCGAGTTCTTTCCCAGCTTCCTAAAGAGCTGGAGGTAAGACAGTTTATGGCTTGTCTCCCCTTGAAGGAGGGAGGCAGTGCTTTGTGCCTTCCACCTCTACAGCAATGGAGGGCGCGGCTGAGAGTAAAGGGGTCTTTCTGATATTGGTGCTTTCTGACACTCTCCCAACCATTGCACGTCGTGGTTAGTTAAAAGCCTATTGTCTCTCTCCTCCTCAGCATGTGGAACCACAATCCTATGGGCCTCATCCCCATTGCTCAAGGGGAAGATGTAGGCATTTCGTCTGAGCCGGGTTGGCAAGGTGGAATTGCGGCAGAAGCAGGAGTCCTAAAGCTGCGAGTTAAGGGCTGGGAAGAAATGCCATTTGAGCTGCCTTTGTATGAGAAGTTCCCCGGTCTGCTGTAACAGGACTGTGGAAAGCGAGTTCTTTCTCAGCTTCCTAAAGAGCTGGAGGCAAGACAGTTTATGGCTTGTCTCCCATTGAAGGATGGAGGCAGTGCTTTGTGCCTTCCACCTCTACAGCAGTGGAGGGCGCGGCTGAGAGTAAAGGGGTGTTACTGCCATTGGTGCTTTCTGGCACTCTCCCAACCATTGCACTTCGTTGTTAGTTAAAAGCCTATTGTCTCTCTCCTCCTCAGCATGTGCAACCACAATCCTATGGGCCTCATCCCCTTTGCTCAAGGGGAAGTTGTAGGCATTTCGTCTGAGCCGGGTTGGCAAGGTGGATACGTGCAGGATGCAGATGTCCCAGACTGGCGAGTGAAGTGCTGAAAAGAAACGGCGTTCAGCCTCATTTGTATGAGATGTTCCCAGGACGCTGTAAGAGCACTGTGGAAAGGGAGTTTTTTCTGAACATCCTAAAGAGCTGGAAGCAGGCCAAGATGTGGTTTGTCTCCCATTGAGGGGTGGATCCAGAACCAGTGCCTTGTGCCTTCCACCTCGAGAGCAATGGAGGGCATGGCTGAGAGCAAAGGGGCCTTTCTGACATAGCTGCTTTCCGAAGCTCTCTAAGCAGTGTAAAATGGTGGTTGGGAAAAGGCATGCAGTTTATCGCCTCCTAAGCATGTGGATGCTCAATCATTTGGGAATCAGCACAGTCGCTTCAGGGGAAGATGTAGGCATTTCGTCTGAGCCGGGTTGGCAAGGTGGAAATGCGGAAGAAGCAGATGTTGCAGATTGGTGAGTTAAGGGCTGAAAAGACACGGTGTTCAGCTGCCTTTGTATGAGACGTTCCCAGGACGCTGTAAGAGCACTGTGGAATGCGAGTGCTTTCCCAGCTTCCTCAATAGCTGGAAGCAGGACAGTTGCTGGCTTGTCTCCAATTGAAGGATGGAGCCAGTGTTTGTGCCTTCCACCTCTACAGCAATGGAGGGCACGGCTGAGAGCAAAGGGCCCTTTCTGACATAGGTGCATTCGGACACTCTCTGACCCAGTGCACAATGGCGGTTTGTAAAAAGCCTATTGTCTGCTCCTGCTAAGCATGCGGAAGCACAGTCATCTGGGCCTCGTCCCTTTTGCTGAAGGGGAAGATGTAGACATTTCGTCTGAGCCGGGTTGGCAAGGTGGAAATGTGGCAGGAGCAGAAGTTCCAAATCTGCGAGTGAAGCGCTGAAAAGAAATGGCATATCAGCTGCCTTTGTATGAGATGTTGCCAGGACACAGAAAGAGCACTGTTGAAAGCGAGTTCTTGCTCAGCTTCCTAAAGAGATGGCAGGAAGATGGTCTGTGGCTTGTCGCCCCTTGAGGGGGGAGCCAGTGCATTGTGCATTCCAGGTCTAGACCAATGAAGGTCACGGCTGAGAGCAAAGGGGTCTTTCTGACATAGCTGCTTTCCGACACTCTCTCCAGCAGTGCACAATGGTGGTTGGAAAAAGGCGTGCAGTCTATCGCCTCCTAATCACGTGGACGCTCAATCATTTGGGACTCAGCCCAGTTGCTTCAGGGGAAGATGTAGGCATTTCGTCTGAGCCGGGTTGGCAAGGTGGAATTGTGGCAGAAGCAGGAGTCCTAAAGCTGCGAGTGAAGGGCTGGGAAGAAATGCCATTTGAGCTGACTTAGTATGAGAAGTTCCCCTGTCTGCTGTATCAGGACTGTTGAAAGCGAGTTGTTTGTCAGCTTCCTAAAGAGCTGGAGGCAAGACAGTTTGTGGCTTGTCTCCAATTGAAGGATGGAGGCAGTGCTTTGTGCCTTCCACCTCTAGAGCAATGGAGGGCACGGCTGAGAGCAAAGGGCCCTTTATGACATAGGTGCATTCTGACACTCTCTGACCCAGTGCACAATGGCGGTTTGTAAAAAGCCTATTGTCTGCTCCTGCTAAGCATGCGGCAGCACAATCATGTGGGCTTCGCCCCCGTTGCACAAGGGGAAGATGTAGGCATTTCGTCTGAGCCGGGTTGGCAAGGTGGAACGGTGGCAGAAGCGGAAGTCGTAAAGCGGCCAGTTAAGCACAGGGAAGAAATGGCGTTTGAGCTGCCTCTGCATGAGAGTTTCCTCGTACGCTATAAGAGCACTGTGGAAAGCGAGTTCTTTCCCAGCTTCCTAAAGAGCTTTAGGCAAGACAGTTTATGGCTTGTCTCCCCTTGAAGGAGGGAGGCAGTGCTTTGTGCCTTCCACCTCTACAGCAATGGAGGGCGCGGCTGAGAGTAAAGGGGTCTTTCTGATATTGGTGCTTTCTGACACTCTCCCAACCATTGCACTTCGTGGTTAGTTAAAAGCCTATTGTCTCTCCTCCTCAGCATGTGGAACCACAATCCTATGGGGCTCATCCCCATTGCTCAAGGGGAAGATGTAGGCATTTCGTCTGAGCCGGGTTGTCAAGGTGGAAACGAGCAGGATGCAGATGTCCCAGACTGGCGAGTGAAGTGCTGAAGAGAAACGGCGTTCAGCCTCCTTTGTATGAGATGTTCCCAGGACGCTGTAAGAGCACTGTGGAAAGGGAGATATTTCTCCAATTCCTAAAGAGCTGGAAGCAGGACAAGATGTGGTTTGTCTCCCATTGAGGGGTGGATCCAGAACGAGTGAGTTGTGCCTGCCACCTCGAGAGCAATGGAGGGCATGGCTGAGAGCAAAGGGGCCTTTCTGACATAGCTGCTTTCCGACGCTCTCTAAGCAGTGTAAAATGGTGGTTGGAAAAAGGCATGCAGTTTATCGCCTCCTAAGCATGTGGATGCTCAATCATTTGGGAATCAGCACAGTCGCTTCAGGGGAAGATGTAGGCATTTCGCCTGAGCCGGGTTGGCAAGGTGGAAATGCGGCAGAAGCAGATGTTGCAGATTGGTGAGTTAAGGGCTGAAAAGACACGGTGTTCAGCTGCCTTTGTATGAGACGTTCCCAGGACGCTGAAAGAGCACTGTGGAATGCGAGTGCTTTCCCAGCTTCCTAAAGAGCTGTAAGCAGGACAGTTGCTGGCTTGTCTCCAATTGAAGGATGGAGGCAGTGCTTTGTGCCTTCCACCTCTAGAGCAATGGAGGGCACGGCTGAGAGCAAAGGGCCCTTTCTGACATAGGTGCATTCTGACACTCTCTGACCCAGTGCACCATGGCGGTTTGTAAAAAGCCTATTGTCTGCTCCTGCTAAGCATGCGGAAGCACAGTCATCTGGGCCTCGTCCCCGTTGCTGAAGGGGAAGATGTAGACATTTCGTCTGAGCCGGGTTGGCAACCTGGAAATGTGGCAGGAGCAGAAGTTCCAAATCTGCGAGTTAAGCGCTGAAAAGAAATTGCATATCAGCTGCCTTTGTATGAGATGTTGCCAGGACACAGAAAGAGCACTGTTGAAAGCGAGTTCTTGCTCAGCTTCCTAAACAGATGGATGGAAGATGGTCTGTGGCTTGTCGCCCTTGAGGGGGGAGCCAGTGCCTTGTGCATTCCACGTCTAGAGCAATGAAGGGCACGGCTGAGAGCAAAGGGGTCTTTCTGACATAGCTGCTTTCCGACACTCTCTCCAGCAGTGCACAATGGTGGTTGGAAAAAGGCGTGCAGTCTATCGCCTCATAAGCACGTGGACGCTCAATCATTTGGGACTCAGCCCAGTTGCTTCAGGGGAAGATGTAGGCATTTCGTCTGAGCCGGGTTGGCAAGGTGGAATTGCGGCAGAAGCAGGAGTCCTAAAGCTGCGAGTTAAGGGCTGGGAAGAAATGCCATTTGAGCTGCCTTTGTATGAGAATTTCCCCGGTCTGCTGTAACAGGACTGTGGAAAGCGAGTTGTTTGTCAGCTTCCTAAAGAGCTGGAGGCAAGACAGTTTATGGCTTGTCTCCAATTGGAGGATGGAGGCAGTGCTTTGTGCCTTCCACCTCTAGAGCAATGGAGGGCACGGCTGAGAGCAAAGGGCCCCTTCTGACATAGGTGCATTCTGACACTCTCTGACCCAGTGCACAATGGCGGTTTGTAAAAAGCCTATTGTCTACTCCTGCAAAGCATGTGGAAGCACAATCATGTGGGCTTCGCCCCCGTTGTTAAGGGGAAGATGTAGGCATTTCGTCTGAGCCGGGTTGGCAAGGTGGAAATGTGGCAGAAGCGGAAGTCCTAAAGAGGCCAGTTAAGCCTGGGAAGAAATGGCGTTTGAGCTCCTCTGTATGAGAGTTTCCTCGTATGCTGTAACAGCACTGTGGAAAGCGAGTTCTTTCCCAGCTTCCTAAAGAGCTGGAGGCAAGACAGTTTATGGCTTGTCTCCCATTGAAGTATGGAGGCAGTGCTTTGTGCCTTCCACCTCTACAGCAATGGAGGGCGCGGCTGAAGTAAAGGGGCCTTTCTGCCATTGGCGCTTTCTGACACTCTCCCAACCATTGCACTTCGTGGTTAGTTAAAAGCCTATTGTCTCTCTCCTCCTCAGCATGTGGAACCACAATCCTATGGGCCTCATCCCCATTGCTCAAGGGGAAGATGTAGGCATTTCGTCTGATCCGGGTTGGCAAGGTGGAAACGTGCAGGATGCAGATGTCCCAGACTGGCGAGTGAAGTGCTGAAAAGAAACGGCGTTCAGCCTCCTTTGTATGAGATGTTCCCAGGACGCTGTAAGAGCACTGTGGAAAGGGAGTTTTTTCTCCACTTCCTAAAGAGCTGGAAGCAGGACAAGATGTGGTTTGTCTCCCATTGAGGGGTGGATCCAGACCAGTGAGTTGTGCCTTCCACCTCGAGAGCAATGGAGGGCATGGCTGAGAGCAAAGGGGCCTTTCTGACATAGCTGCTTTCCGACGCTCTCTAAGCAGTGTAAAATGGTGGTTGGAAAAAGGCATGCAGTTTATCGCCTCCTAAGCATGTGGATGCTCAATCATTTGGGAATCAGCACAGTCGCTTCAGGGGAAGATGTAGGCATTTCGTCTGAGCCGGGTTGGCAAGGTGGAAATGCGGCAGAAGCAGATGTTGCAGATTGGTGAGTTAAGGGCTGAAAAGACACGGTGTTCAGCTGCCTTTGTATGAGACGTTCCCAGGACGCTGTAAGAGCACTGTGGAATGCGAGTGCTTTCCCAGCTTCCTAAAGAGCTGGAAGCAGGCCAGTTGCTGGCTTGTCTCCAATTGAAGGATGGAGGCAGTGCTTTGTGCCTTCCACCTCTAGAGCAATGGAGGGCACGGCTGAGAGCAAAGGGCCCTTTCTGACATAGGTGCATTCTGACACTCTCTGACCCAGTGCACAATGGTGGTTTGTAAAAAGCCTACTGTCTGCTCCTGCTAAGCATGCGGAAGCACAGTCATCTGGGCCTCGTCCCCGTTGCTGAAGGGGAAGATGTAGACATTTCGTCTGAGCCGGGTTGGCAACCTGGAAATGTGGCAGGAGCAGAAGTTCCAAATCTGCGAGTTAAGCGCTGAAAAGAAATGGCATATCAGCTGCCTTTGTATGAGATGTTGCCAGGACACAGAAAGAGCACTGTTGAAAGCGAGTTCTTGCTCAGCTTCCTAAAGAGATGGAAGGAAGATGGTCTGTGGCTTGTCGCCCCTTTAGGGGGTGAACCAGTGCATTGTGCATTCCACGTCTAGAGCAATGAAGGGCACGGCTGAGAGCAAAGGGGTCTTTCTGACATAGCTGCTTTCCGACACTCTCTCCAGCAGTGCACAATGGTGGTTGGAAAAAGGCGTGCAGTCTATCGCCTCCTAAGCACGTGGACGCTCAATCATTTGGGACTCAGCCCAGTTGCTTCAGGGGAAGATGTAGGCATTTCGTCTGAGCCGGGTTGGCAAGGTGGAATTGCGGCAGAAGCAGGAGTCCTAAAGCTGCGATTTAAGGACTGGGAAGAAATGCCATTTGAGCTGCCTTTGTATGAGAAGTTCCCCGGTCTGCTGTAAGAGGACTGTGGAAAGCGAGTTGTTTGTCAGCTTCCTAAAGAGCTGGAGGCAAGACAGTTTATGGCTTGTCTCCAATTGAAGGATGGAGGCAGTGCTTTGTGCCTTCCACCTCTAGAGCAATGGAGGGCACGGCTGACAGCAAAGGGCCCTTTCTGACATAGGTGCATTCTGACACTCTCTGACCCAGTGCACAATGGCGGTTTGTAAAAAGCCTATTGTCTGCTCCTGCTAAGCATGTGGCAGCACAATCCTGTGGTCTTCGACCCCGTTGCTTAAGGGGAAGATGTAGGCATTTCGTCTGAGCCGGGTTGGCAAGGTGGAACTGTGGCACAAGCGGAAGTCCTAAAGCGGCCAGTTAAGCACTGGGAAGAAATGGCATTGGAGCTGCCTCTGTATGAGAGTTTCCTCGTATGATGTAAGAGCACTGTGGAAAGCGAGTTCCTTCCCAGCTTCCTAAAGATCTGGAGTCAAGACAGTTTATGGCTGGCTCCCATTGAAGGATGGAGGCAGTGCTTTGTGCCTTCCACCTCTACAGCAATGGAGGACGCGGCTGAGAGTAAAGGGGTCTTTCTGCCATTGGTGCTTTCTGACACTCTCCCGACCGTTGCACTTCGTGGTTAGTTAAAAGCCTATTGTCTCTCTCCTCCTCAGCATGTGGAACCACAATCCTATGGGCCTCATCCCCATTGCTCAAGGGGAAGATGTAGGCATTTCGTCTGAGCCGGGTTGGCAAGGTGGAATTGCGGCAGAAGCAGGAGTCCTAAAGCTGCGAGTTAAGGGCTGGGAAGAAATGCCATTTGAGCTGCCTATGTATGAGAGTTCCCCGGCCTGCTGTAACAGGACTGTGGAAAGCGAGTTCTTTCTCAGCTTCCTAAAGAGCTGGAGGCAAGACAGTTTATGGCTTGTCTCCCATTGAAGGATGGAGGCAGTGCTTTGTGCCTTCCACCTCTACAGCAATGGAGGGCGCGGCTGAGAGTAAAGGGGTCTTTCTGCCATGGGTGCTTTCTGACACTCTCCCAACCATTGCACTTCGTGGTTAGTTAAAAGCCTATTGTCTCTCTCCTCCTCAGCATGTGGAACCACAATCCTATGGGCCTCATCCCCATTGCTCAAGGGGAAGATGTAGGCATTTCGTCTGAGCCGGGTTGGCAAGGTGGAAACGTGCAGGATGCAGATGTCCCAGACTGGCGAGTGAAGTGCTGAAAGAAACGGCGTTCAGCCTCCTTTGTATGAGATGTTCCCAGGACGCTGTAAGAGCACTGTGGAAAGGGAGCTTTTTCTCCACTTCCTAAAGAGCTGGAAGCAGGCCAAGATGTGGTTTGTCTCCCATTGAGGGGTGGATCCAGAACCAGTGCCTTGTGCCTTCCACCTCGAGAGCAATGGAGGGCATGGCTGAGAGCAAAGGGGCCTTTCTGACATAGCTGCTTTCCGACGCTCTCTAACCAGTGTAAAATAGTGGTTGGAAAAAGGCATGCAGTTTATCGCCTCCTAAGCATGTGGATGCTCAATCATTTGGGAATCAGCACAGTCGCTTCAGGGGAAGATGTAGGCATTTCGTCTGAGCCGGGTTGGCAAGGTGGAAATGCGGCAGAAGCAGATGTTGCAGATTGGTGAGTTAAGGGCTGAAGAGACACGGTGTTCAGCTGCCTTTGTATGAGACGTTCCCAGGACGCTGTAAGAGCACTGTGGAATGCGAGTGTTTTCCCAGCTTCCTCAAGAGCTGGAAGCAGGACAGTTGCTGGCTTGTCTCCAATTGAAGGATGGAGACAGTGCTTTGTGCCTTCCACCTCTAGAGCAATGGAGGGCACGGCTGAGAGCAAAGGGCCCTTTCTGACATAGGTGCATTCTGACACTCTCTGACCCAGTGCACAATGGCGGTTTGTAAAAGCCTATTGTTCTGCTCCTGCTAAGCATGCGGAAGCACAGTCATCTGGGCGTCGTCACCGTTGCTGAAGGGGAAGATGTAGGCATTTCGTCTGAGCCGGGTTGGCAAGGTGGAAATGTGGCAGGAGCAGAAGTTCCAAATCTGCGAGTTAAGCGCTGAAAAGAAATGGCATATCAGCTGCCTTTGTATGAGATGTTGCCAGGACACAGAAAGAGCACTGTTGAAAGCGAGTTCTTGCTCAGCTTCCTAAAGAGATGGAAGGAAGATGGTCTGTGGCTTGTCGCCCCTTGAGGGGGGGAGCCAGTGCCTTGTGCATTCCACGTCTAGAGCAATGAAGGGCACGGCTGAGAGCAAAGGGGTCTTTCTGACATAGCTGCTTTCCGACACTCTCTCCAGCAGTGCACAATGGTGGTTGGAAAAAGGCGTGCAGTCTATCGCCTCCTAAGCACGTGGACGCTCAATCATTTGGGACTCAGCCCAGTTGCTTCAGGGGAAGATGTAGGCATTTCGTCTGAGCCGGGTTGGCAAGGTGGAATTGCGGCAGAAGCAGGAGTCCTGAAGCTGCGAGTTAAGGGCTGGGAAGAAATGCCATTTGAGCTGCCTTTGTATGAGAAGTTCCCCGATCTGCTGTAACAGGACTGTGGAAAGCGAGCCGTTTGTCAACTTCCTAAGAGCTGAAGGGAAGACAGTTTATGGCTTGTCTCCAATTGAAGGTGGAGGCAGTGCTTTGTGCCTTCCGCCTCTCAGCAATGGAGGGCACGGCTGGGAGCAAAGGGCCCTTCTGACATAGGTGCATTCGGACATCTCTAACCCAGTGGCCGTGGCGATTTGTTCGAGGCCTATTGTCTGCTCCTGCTAAGCATGTGGAAGCACGATCACTGGGCCTCGCCCCCGTGCTTAAGGGCAAGATGTAGGCATTTCGTGTGAGCCGGGTTGGAAGGTCGGAACTGCGACAGAGCGGAAGTCCTAAAGCGGCCAGTTAAGCACTAGGAAGAAATGGCGTTGAGCTACCTCTCTATGAGAGTTTCCTCGTATCCTGCAACAGCCTGTGGAAAACAAGTCTTTCCCAGCTTCCTAAAGGCTGGAGGCAAAGACAGTTTGTGGCTTGTCTCCCATTGAAGGATGGAGGCAGTGCTTTGTGCCTTCCACCTCTACAGCAATGGAGGGCGCGGCTGAGAGTAAAGGGGCCTTTCTGCCATTGGTGCTTTCTGACACTCTCCCAACCGTTGCACTTCGTGGTTAGTTAAAAGCCTATTGTCTCTCTCCTCCTCAGCATGTGGAACCACAATACTATGGGCCTCATCCCCATTGCTCAAGGGGAAGATGTAGGCATTTCGTCTGAGCCGGGTTGGCAAGGTGGAAACATGCAGGATGCAGATGTCCCAGACTGGCGAGTGAAGTGCTAAAAAGAAACGGCGTTCAGCCTCCTTTGTATGAGATGTTCCCAGGACGCTGTAAGAGCACTGTGGAAAGGGAGTTTTTCTCCACTTCCTAAAGAGCTGGAAGCAGGCCAAGATGTGGTTTGTCTCCCATTGAGGGGTGGATCCAGAACCAGTGCCTTGTGCCTTCCACCTCGAGAGCAATGGAGGGCATGGCTGAGAGCAAAGGGGCCTTTCTGACATAGCTGCTTTCCGACGCTCTCTAAGCAGTGTCAAATGGTGGTTGGAAAAAGGCATGCAGTTTATCGCCTCCTAAGCATGTGGATGCTCAATCATTTGGCAATCAGCACAGTCACTTGAGGGGAAGATGTAGGCATTCGTCTGAGTCGGGTTGGCAAGGGGGAAATGCGGAAGAAGACAAATGTTACAGATTAGAGAGTCAAGGGCTGAAAAGACCACGGTCTTCAGCTACCTTTCTATAGGCGTTCCCAGGACGCTGCAAGAGCACTGTGGAATGCGAGTGCTTTCCCAGCTTCCTAAAGAGCTGGAAGCAGGACAGTTGCTAGCTTCTCTCAAATGAAGGTGGAGGCAGTGCTCTGTGCCTTCCACCTCTAGAGCAATGGAGGGCACGGCGAGAGCAAAAGGCCCTTTCCAACATAAGTGCATTCTGACACTCTCTGACCCATGCACAGTGGCGGTTTGTAAAAGCCTATTCTCTACTCCTGCTAAGCATGCAGAAGCACAGTCATCTGGGCCTCGGCCCATTTAAAGGGGAAGATGTAACATTTCGTCTGAGCCGGGTTGACCACGTGGAAATGTGGCAGGAGCAGCCGTTCCAAATACGCGATTAAGCGCTGAAAAGAAATGGCATATCAGCTGCCTTTGGATGAGATGTTGCCAGGACACAGAAAGAGCACTGTCGAAGCGGTTCTTGCTCAGCTTCCTAAAAATAGAAGGAAGATGGTCTGTGGCTTGTCACCCCTTGAGGGGGGGAGCCAGAACTTTGTGCATCCCACCGTCTAGAGCAATGAAGGGCACGGCTCAAGCAAGAGGTCTTGCGGACGTGGCTGCTTTCTACACTCTCTCCAGCAGTGCGCATGGTGATTGGAAAAAGCCGTACAGTCTATCGCCTCCTAAGCCCTTGGACGCTCAATCATTTGGGACCTCAGCCCAGTTGCTTGGGGGAAGATGTAGGCATTTCGACGAGCCAGGTTACCAAAGTGGAATTGCGGCAAAACCAGGAGTCCTAAGCTCCGAGTTAAGGGCTGGGAAGAAATGCCATTTGACTGCCTTTGTATGAGATGTTCCCCGGTCTGCTGTAACAGGACTGTGGAAAAGCGAATTGTTTGTCAGCTTCCTAAAGAGCTAAAAGCAAGACCGTTTTCTAGCTTGTCTCCAATTGAAGGATGAAGGCAGTGCTTTCTCCCTTCCACCTCTAGAGCGATGGAGGGCACGGCTCAGAGCCAAAGGCCCTTTCTGACATAGGTTCATTCCTCACACTCCTGACCCAGTGCACAATAGCGATTTGTAAAAGCCTATTGTCTGCTCCTGCTAAGCATGCGGAAGCACAATCATGTGGGCTTGTCCCCGTTGCTTAAGGGCAGTCAGCTGATTCCATCAGCCCGAAGATTGTCAGGCTGAAGCGTGAGCATAGACGGAAGTCCTTAGAGCGGCGGGTCTGAGCAGCTGGGAAAGGGAATGCGTTTAAGCCTCTGTCGAGAGTTTGCTTACTCGTATGCTGCTGACACAGCACTGTGGAAGGCGAATTCTTCCCCACTTCCTAAAGAGCTGGAGGCAAACAGTTTCTGGCTTTCTTCCCAGTGAAGGGATCGGGCAATGCTTGTGCCTTCCACCTCTACAGCAATGGAGGGCGCAACTAGACTGAGGGATGTGTCCCGTCGTTGTTTCTGGACGCTCTCCCAACTTGTTTACACTCGTGGTTAAGTTAGAGGCTGTGTCTCTCCTCCTTGAGCATGTGGAACCACAATATTATGGGCCTCATCCCCATTGCTCAAGGGGAAGATGTAGGCATTTCGCCTGAGCCGAGTTAGCAAGGTGGAAACGTCCAGAATCCAGATGTCCCAGACTGGCGAGTGAAGTCCTGAAGGGATCGGCGTTGAGCCTCCTTTGTATGAGGTTGTTCCCAGCACGCTGTAAGAGCACTGTGAAACGGAGCTTTTTCTCCACTGCCTAAGAGCTGGAAGCAGGCCAAGAGTGTAATTTTGTCCCATTGAGGGGGGGACCCAGAACCAGTACCTTGTGCCTTCCACCTCAGAGCAATGGAGGGCATGGCTGAGAGCAAGGGGCCTTTCTGACATAGCTGCTCTCCAACGCTCTCTAAGCAGTGTAAAATGGTAGTTGGAAAAAGGCATGCAGTTTATCGCCTCCTAAGCATTGGAGCTCAATCATTTAGAAATCGGCACAGTCGCTTCAGGGGAAAATGTAGGCATGTCATATGAGCCGGGTTGGCAAGGTGGAAAGGCGGCAGAAGCAAATGTGCAGATTAGTAAGTTAAGGGCTGAAAACAAACTATTTTCAGCTGCCTTTGTATGAGACGTTCCCAAGACGCTCTAAAGCACTATTAAATGCAAGAGCTTTCCCAGCTTCCTAAAGGCTGGAAGCAGGCCATCCCTGGCTTCTCTCCAACTGAAGGATAAAAGCATGCTTTGTCCCTTCCACCTCTAGAGCAATGGAGAGCACGGCGAAGCAAAGGGCCCTTTCTGACATAGGTACATTGACACTCTCGGACCCAGTGCACTCTGGCGGTTTGAGAAAAGCCTATTGACTGCTCCTGCTAGGCTGCGAAAGCACAATCATCTCAAGCTCTCATACCGTCTAAAGGGGAAAGTGTAGACATTCTATTCGCGTCTCAGCTCCGGGTTTCACCACACAGAGGAAGTGGACGAGACAGAAGTTCCAAATCTGCGAGTTTAGAGCGCTAAAAGAGATGGCATATGGGCTGCCTTTGTAGGATGTTACCAGGACACCGGAAGGCCTTGTTGGAGAGCGAATTCTTCCTAGCTTGCTGGAGATGTCGAAGAAATGGTTGTCGCTTACTCGCTCCTTGCGGGCGAGCCATTGGTTTTGTGATTCCACGTCTCAGCAATGAAGGAAGGAGCGAGCCAGCAAGGGGTACTTGTGGCATGTCTTCCGAAGGCTGTTTTCGGCGGTGCACCAATGGGTAAATTAAAGGGAGGGGCGTCATCTTCTATCGCCTCCTAAGCACGTGGACGTTCAATCATCGACTAGGCCAGTTGCTTCAGGGGAAGATGAGGCATTCGCAAAACCGGGTTGGCAAGGTGAAATGTCGGAGAAACAAAGCCCGAGGTCCTTGACTCGAGCTAAAGCTAGAAGAATGCCATCTCAAGTCCTTTGTATGCGGAAACCCAAAATGCTCTACTTAGCACAGGACTTGTGGAAAGCAAGTTGTTTGTAGCTTCCTAAAGAGCTAGAGCAAGACAACCTTGTGGCTTGCTTCATTGAAGGATGAGGCAGTGCTTTGTGCCTTCCACCCCTGTGGCAATGAAGAGCACGGCTAAAGCAAAGGGGGAGTTTCTGAAGCGTAGGGGAATTGGTCGAACATTACTTAAACCAGTGCACAAGATGCACAGATCTGAAAAAGCCTATACTTATTACTACTCCTCATAAGCATATTAAATACAATCATGTGGGCTTTGACCCCGTTCCTTAAGGGAGGAGTAAGCATTTGGTTCTAAACCAAGGGACTGTGCAAAGTGGAAGATGTGGCAAGAGCGAAGTCCTTAACGGACAGTTAGACACTCAAAAAATGGTGTTTGAGCTGCCTCTGTATGAGAGTTTCCTCGTATGCTGTAACAGCACTGTGGAAAGCGAGTTCTTTCCCAGCTTCCTAAAGAGCTGGAGGCAAGACAGTTTAT
>NW_027227876.1:0-18185 GCF_037783145.1 Equus przewalskii | reverse complement strand
GGCTGGAACCACCTACCGGACAGACCGGAATCACCTTTCGGGCATGCCGGAACCACCTGTCAGATGTGCCAGAAACACGTGCCGGAGACGCCGGAAGCACCTGCCAAGCACGTTGGAACCACCTGCTCAACTCGCCTGAACCACCTGCCGGACATGCCCAAATCACCTGCCGACTATGCCAGAACCACTTGGCGAACACTCCGGAATCACTTGCCGGGCATGCAGGAACCACCTCTCAGACATGCCAGAACCCCGTGCCAATGACCCCGGAAGCACCAGCCGAGCACCCCGGAGCCACCTGCTCGACTCGCGAGAACCACCTGCCGATCACGCAAAAATCACCTGCCGGCTACACCACAACCAGTTGGTGAACACTTTGGAATCACCTGCCAGGCTTGCCGGAACCACCTGCCAGTCATGCCAAAATCACCTGCCAACTACGCCAGAACCGCTTGGCGGACACTGCGGAAACACCTGTCGGGCCGGCTGGAACCACATCTCAGACCTGCCAGAAACGTGTTCATGAGATGCCGGAACCACACCCCAAACAGACGGATACCACCTGCCAGAACCGCCTGAACCACCTGCTGAGCACGCCGGAACCACCTGCTCGACTCACCGGTACCACCTCCCTGACACGCCAAAATCACCTGCTGGGTATGCCAGAACCACTTGGCGGACACTCCGGAATCATCTGCCGGACATGCCGGAACCAGCTCTCAGACACACCAGAACCAAGTGCCGGAGACGCCAGAAGCACCTGCCGAGCAGGCCGGAGCCACCTGCTCGACTCTCCAGAAACACCTGCCGGACATGCCAAAATCACCTGCCGGGTACGCCACAACCACCTGGCGGACACTACGGAATCACCTGCCGCGCATGCAGGAACCACCTCTCAGACGTGCCGGAAGCACGTGCCAGACACGCCGGAAACACCTACCGGACAGACCGGAACCACCTGCCAAGAACGCCGGAGCCACCTGTTCGACTCGCTGGAACCACCTGCCGGACAGGCCAATATCAACTGCTGGCTATGCCAGAACCACCTGGGGGACAGTCCGGGATCACCTGCCAGCCGTGGCGGAACCACCTCTCAGACGTACCAGAACCACCTGCCGGAGAAGCTGGAAACACGTCCTGGACAGACTGGAACCACGTGACGGCCATGCCTGAACCACCTGCCGAGCACGGCGGAACCACCTGCCGGACACGCCAAAATCACCTGCGGGCTACGCCAGAACCACTTGGACGAATGTCCGAAATGACCTGCCGGGCATGTTGGAACCACCTCTCAGACGTGCCAGAAGCACGTGGCGGACAGTCCGGAATCACCTGTTGGGCATACGCAACCACCTCTGAGACGTACCAGAACCACGTGCCGTGCACGCCGGAACCACCTACCGGACAGACCGGAATCAACTTTTGGGCATGCCGGAACCACCAGTCAGATGTGCCAGAAACACGTGCCGGAGACGCCGGATGCACCTGCCGAGCACGTCGCAACCACCTGCTCAACTCGCCTGAACCAACTGCCGGACACGCCAAAATCACCTGCCCGCTACACCAGCACCACTTCGGGGACAAGCCGGAATCACGTGAGGGGCATGCCGGCACAGCCTCTCAGACTGAACCTCATGCCAGACACCACAGAACCACCTGCCGGACACGCCGGAACCACCGGCTCGACCCGCCGGAACGACCGCTGGACATGCAAAATCACCTGCCGGCTACGCCGGAAACACTTGGCGAACACTCCGGAATCACCTGCCAGGCATGCCGGAACCACCTCTCAGATATGCCAGAACCACGTGCCAATGACCCCGGAAGCACCTGCCGAGCACGCCAGAACCACCTGCTCGACTCGCCAGAACCACCTGCCGGACACGCAAAAATCACCTGCCGGCTACGCCACAACCAGTTGGGGAACACTTCGGAATCACCTGCCGGGCTTGCTGGAACCACCTGCGGGTCATGCCAAAATCACCTGCCAACAACGCCAGTACAACTTGGCGGACACTGTGGAAACACCTGTCGGGCCGGCCGGAACCACATCTCAGACGTGCCAGAACCATGTGTATGAGATGCTGGAACCACACCCCGAACAGACGGAAAACACCTGCCAGACCCGTCTGAACAACCTGCGGAGCACGCCGGAGCCACCTGCTCGACTCGCCGGAACCACCTACCTGACATGCCAAAATCACCAGCCAGGTATGCCAGGACCACTTGGAGGAGTCTCTGGGATGACCTGCCGGGCATGCCGGAACCACCTCTCAGACGTGCCAGAACCATGTGGCGGACAGTCCGGAATCACCTGTTGGGCATGCGCAACCACCTCTGAGACGTAACAGAAGCACATGCCGTGCAGGCTGGAACCACCTACCGGACAGACCGGAATCACCTTTCGGGCATGCCGGAACCACCTGTCAGATGTGCCAGAAACACGTGCCGGAGACGCCGGAAGCACCTGCCAAGCACGTTGGAACCACCTGCTCAACTCGCCTGAACCACCTGCCGGACATGCCCAAATCACCTGCCGACTATGCCAGAACCACTTGGCGAACACTCCGGAATCACTTGCCGGGCATGCAGGAAACACCTCTCAGACATGCCAGAACCCCATGCCAATGACCCCGGAAGCACCAGCCGAGCACGCCGGAACCACCTGCTCGACTCGCCAGAACCACCTGCCGATCACGCAAAAATCACCTGCCGGCTACGCCACAACCAGTTGTTGAACACTTTGGAATCACCTGCCAGGCTTGCTGGAACCACCTGCCAGTCATGCCAAAATCACCTGCCAACTACGCCAGAACCGCTTGGCGGACACTGCGGAAACACCTGTCGGGCCGGCTGGAACCACATCTCAGACGTGCCAGAAACGTGTTCATGAGATGCTGGAACCACACCCCGAACAAACGGATACCACCTGCCAGAACCGCCTGAACCACCTGCCGAGCACGCCGGAACCACCTGCTCGACTAACCGGTACCACCTCCCTGACACGCCAAAATCACCTGCTGGGTATGCCAGAACCACTTGGCGGACACTCCGGAATCATCTGCCGGACATGCCGGAACCAGCACTCAGATACACCAGAACCACGAGCCGGAGACGCCGGAAGCACCTGCCGAGCATGCCGGAGCTACCTGCTCGACTCGCCAGAAACACCTGCCGGACACGCCAAAATCACCTGCCGGGTACGCCAGAACCACCTGGCGGACACTCCGAAATCACCTGTCGCGCATGCCGGAACCACCTCTCAGACGTGCGGGAAGCACATGTCGGACACGCCGCAATCACCTACCGGACAGACCGGAACCACCTGCTGAGCACGCCGGAGCCACCTGTTCGACTCGCGGGAACCACCTGCCTGACAGGCCAATATCAACTGCTGGCTATGCCAGAACCAGCTGGGGGACGGTCCGGAATCACCTGCCAGCCATGGCGGAACCACCTCTCAGACGTACCAGAACCACCTGCCGGAGAAGCTGGAAACACGTACTGGACAGTCTGGAACCACCTGCCGGCCAAGCCTGAACCACCTGCCAAGCACAACGGAACAACCTGCCAGACACGCCAAAATCACCTGCGTGTTATGCCAGAACCACTTGGAGGACTCTCTGGGATGACCTGCCGGGCATGTTGGAACCACCTCTCAGACGTGCCAGAACCATGTGGCGGACAGTCCGGAATCACCTGTTGGGCATGCGCAACCACCTCTGAGACGTACCAGAACCACATGCCGTGCAGGCTGGAACCACCTACCGGACAGACCGGAATCACCTTTCGGGCATGCCGGAACCACCTGTCAGATGTGCCAGAAACACGTGCCGGAGACGCCGGAAGCACCTGCCAAGCACGTTGGAACCACCTGCTCAACTCGCCTGAACCACCTGCCGGACATGCCAAAATCACCTGCCGACTATGCCAGAACCACTTGGCGAAGACTCCGGAATCACTTGCCGGGCATGCAGGAACCACCTCTCAGACATGCCAGAACCCCGTGCCAATGACCCCGGAAGCACCAGCCGAGCACGCCGGAGCCACCTGCTCGACTCGCCAGAACCACCTGCCGATCACGCAAAAATCACCTGCCGGCTACGCCACAACCAGTTGGTGAACACTTTGGCATCACCTGCCAGGCTTGCTGGAACCACCTGCCAGTCACGCCAAAATCACCTGCCAAGTACGCCAGAACCGCTTGGCGGACACTTCGGAAACACCTGTCGGGCCGGCTGGAACCACATCTCAGACGTGCCAGAAACGTGTTCATGAGATGCTGGAACCACACCCCGAACAGACGGATACCACCTGCCAGAACCGCCTGAACCACCTGCTGAGCACGCCGGAACCACCTGCTCGACTCACCGGTACCACCTCCCTGACACGCCAAAATCACCTGCTGGGTATGCCAGAACCACTTGGCGGACACTCCGGAATCATCTGCCGGACATGCCGGAACCAGCTATCAGACACACCAGAACCAAGTGCCGGAGACGCCGGAAGCACCTGCCGAGCATGCCGGAGCCACCTGCTCGACTCGCCAGAAACACCTGCCGGACACGCCTAAATCACCTGCCGGGTACGCCAGAACCACCTGGCGGACACTACGGAATCACCTGCCGCGCATGCCGGAACCACCTCTCAGACGTGCCGGAAGCACGTGCCAGACACGCCGGAAACACCTACCGGACAGACCGGAACCACCTGCCAAGAACGCCGGAGCCACCTGTTCGACTCGCTGGAACCACCTGCCAGACAGGCCAATATCAACTGCTGGCTATGCCAGAACCACCTGGGGGACAGTCCGGGATCACCTGCCAGCCATGGCGGAACCACCTCTCAGACGTACCAGAACCACCTGCCGGAGAAGCTGGAAACACGTCCTGGACAGTCTGGAACCACCTGCCGGCCAAGCCTGAACCACCTGCCAAGCACAACGGAACAACCTGCCAGACACGCCAAAATCACCTGCGTGTTATGCCAGAACCACTTGGAGGACTCTCTTGGATGACATGCCGGGCATGCCGGAACCACCTCTCTGACGTGCCAGAACCATGTGGCGGACAGTCCGGAATCACCTGTTGGGCATGTTCAACCACCTCTGAGACGTAACAGAACCAAATGCCGTGCAGGCTGGAACCACCTACCGGACAGACCGGAATCACCTTTCGGGCATGCCGGAACCACCTGTCAGATGTGCCAGAAACACGTGCCGGAGACGCCGGAAGCACCTGCCGAGCACGTCGCAACCACCTGCTCAACTCGCCTGAACCACCTGCCGGACACGCCAAAATCACCTGCCCGCTACACCAGCACCACTTTGGGGACAAGCCGGAATCACGTGAGGGGCATGCCGGCACAGCCTCTCAGACTGAACCTCGTGCCGGACACCACAGAACCACCGGCCGGACAGACCGCAACCACCTGCCGGACACGCCAGAACCACCGGCTGGACCCGCCGGAACGACCGCTGGACATGCAAAATCACCTGCCGGCTACGCCGGAAACACTTGGCGAACACTCCGGAATCACCTGCCGGGCATGCCGGAACCACCTCTCAGATATGCCAGAACCACGTGCCAATGACCCCGGAAGCACCTGCCGAGCACGCCGGAAACACCTGCTCGACTCCCCAGAACCACCTGCCGGACACGCAAAAATCACCTGCCGGCTACGCCACAACCAGTTTTGGAACACTTCGGAATCACCTGCCGGGCTTGCTGGAACCACCTGCCGGTCATGCCAAAATCACCTGCCAACTACGCCAGTACCACTTGGCGGACACTGTGGAAACACCTGTCGGGCAGGCCGGAAACACCTCTCAGACGTGCAAGAACCATGTGCATGAGATGCTGGAACCACACCCCGAACAGATGGAAAACACCTGCCAGACCCGTCTGAACAACCTGCGGAGCACGCCGGAGCCACCTGCTCGACTCGCCGGAACCACCTACCTGAAATGCCCAAATCACCAGCCGGGCATGCCAGAACCACTTGGCGGACACTCCGGAATCATCTGCCGGACATGCCGGAACCAGCTCTCAGATACACCAGAACCACGAGCCGGAGACGCCGGAAGCACCTGCCGAGCATGCCGGAGCTACCTGCTCGACTCGCCAGAAACACCTGCCGGACACGCCAAAATCACCTGCCGGGTACGCCAGAACCACCTGGCGGACACTCCGAAATCACCTGTCGCGCATGCCGGAACCACCTCTCAGACGTGCGGGAAGCACGTGTCGGACACGCCGCAATCACCTACCGGACAGACCGGAACCACCTGCTGAGCACGCCGGAGCCACCTGTTCGACTCGCGGGAACCACCTGCCTGACAGGCCAATATCAACTGCTGGCTATGCCAGAACCAGCTGGGGGACGGTCCGGAATCACCTGCCAGCCATGGCGGAACCACCTCTCAGACGTACCAGAACCACCTGCCGGAGTAGCTGGAAACACGTACTGGACAGTCTGGAACCACCTGCCGGCCAAGCCTGAACCACCTGCCAAGCACAACGGAACAACCTGCCAGACACGCCAAAATCACCTGCGTGTTATGCCAGAACCACTTGGAGGACTCTCTGGGATGACCTGCCGGGCATGTTGGAACCACCTCTCAGACGTGCCAGAACCATGTGGCGGACAGTCCGGAATCACCTGTTGGGCATGCGCAACCACCTCTGAGACGTACCAGAACCACATGCCGTGCAGGCTGGAACCACCTACCGGACAGACCGGAATCACCTTTCGGGCATGCCGGAACCACCTGTCAGATGTGCCAGAAACACGTGCCGGAGACGCCGGAAGCACCTGCCAAGCACGTTGGAACCACCTGCTCAACTCGCCTGAACCACCTGCCGGACATGCCAAAATCACCTGCCGACTATGCCAGAACCACTTGGCGAAGACTCCGGAATCACTTGCCGGGCATGCAGGAACCACCTCTCAGACATGCCAGAACCCCGTGCCAATGACCCCGGAAGCACCAGCCGAGCACGCCGGAGCCACCTGCTCGACTCGCCAGAACCACCTGCCGATCACGCAAAAATCACCTGCCGGCTACGCCACAACCAGTTGGTGAACACTTTGGCATCACCTGCCAGGCTTGCTGGAACCACCTGCCAGTCACGCCAAAATCACCTGCCAAGTACGCCAGAACCGCTTGGCGGACACTTCGGAAACACCTGTCGGGCCGGCTGGAACCACATCTCAGACGTGCCAGAAACGTGTTCATGAGATGCTGGAACCACACCCCGAACAGACGGATACCACCTGCCAGAACCGCCTGAACCACCTGCTGAGCACGCCGGAACCACCTGCTCGACTCACCGGTACCACCTCCCTGACACGCCAAAATCACCTGCTGGGTATGCCAGAACCACTTGGCGGACACTCCGGAATCATCTGCCGGACATGCCGGAACCAGCTATCAGACACACCAGAACCAAGTGCCGGAGACGCCGGAAGCACCTGCCGAGCATGCCGGAGCCACCTGCTCGACTCGCCAGAAACACCTGCCGGACACGCCTAAATCACCTGCCGGGTACGCCAGAACCACCTGGCGGACACTACGGAATCACCTGCCGCGCATGCCGGAACCACCTCTCAGACGTGCCGGAAGCACGTGCCAGACACGCCGGAAACACCTACCGGACAGACCGGAACCACCTGCCAAGAACGCCGGAGCCACCTGTTCGACTCGCTGGAACCACCTGCCAGACAGGCCAATATCAACTGCTGGCTATGCCAGAACCACCTGGGGGACAGTCCGGGATCACCTGCCAGCCATGGCGGAACCACCTCTCAGACGTACCAGAACCACCTGCCGGAGAAGCTGGAAACACGTCCTGGACAGTCTGGAACCACCTGCCGGCCAAGCCTGAACCACCTGCCAAGCACAACGGAACAACCTGCCAGACACGCCAAAATCACCTGCGTGTTATGCCAGAACCACTTGGAGGACTCTCTTGGATGACATGCCGGGCATGCCGGAACCACCTCTCTGACGTGCCAGAACCATGTGGCGGACAGTCCGGAATCACCTGTTGGGCATGTTCAACCACCTCTGAGACGTAACAGAACCAAATGCCGTGCAGGCTGGAACCACCTACCGGACAGACCGGAATCACCTTTCGGGCATGCCGGAACCACCTGTCAGATGTGCCAGAAACACGTGCCGGAGACGCCGGAAGCACCTGCCGAGCACGTCGCAACCACCTGCTCAACTCGCCTGAACCACCTGCCGGACACGCCAAAATCACCTGCCCGCTACACCAGCACCACTTTGGGGACAAGCCGGAATCACGTGAGGGGCATGCCGGCACAGCCTCTCAGACTGAACCTCGTGCCGGACACCACAGAACCACCGGCCGGACAGACCGCAACCACCTGCCGGACACGCCGGAACCACCGGCTGGACCCGCCGGAACGACCGCTGGACATGCAAAATCACCTGCCGGCTACGCCGGAAACACTTGGCGAACACTCCGGAATCACCTGCCGGGCATGCCGGAACCACCTCTCAGATATGCCAGAACCACGTGCCAATGACCCCGGAAGCACCTGCCGAGCACGCCGGAAACACCTGCTCGACTCCCCAGAACCACCTGCCGGACACGCAAAAATCACCTGCCGGCTACGCCACAACCAGTTTTGGAACACTTCGGAATCACCTGCCGGGCTTGCTGGAACCACCTGCCGGTCATGCCAAAATCACCTGCCAACTACGCCAGTACCACTTGGCGGACACTGTGGAAACACCTGTCGGGCAGGCCGGAAACACCTCTCAGACGTGCAAGAACCATGTGCATGAGATGCTGGAACCACACCCCGAACAGATGGAAAACACCTGCCAGACCCGTCTGAACAACCTGCGGAGCACGCCGGAGCCACCTGCTCGACTCGCCGGAACCACCTACCTGAAATGCCCAAATCACCAGCCGGGCATGCCAGAACCACTTGGCGGACACTCCGGAATCATCTGCCGGACATGCCGGAACCAGCTCTCAGACACACCAGAACCACGTGCCGGAGACGCCGGAAGCACCTGCCGAGGATGCCGGAGCCACCTGCTCGACTCGCCAGAAACCCCTGCCGGACTCGCCAAAATCACCTGCCGGGTACGCCAGAACCACCTGGCGGACACTCCGAAATCACCTGTCGCACATGCCGGAACCACCTCTCAGACGTGCCGGAAGCACGTGCCGGACACGCCGGAATCACCTACCGGACAGACCGGAACCACCTGCCGAGCACGCCGGAGCCACCTGTTCGACTCGCTGGAACCACCTGCCGGACAGGCCAATATCAACTGCTGGCTATGCCAGAACCACCTGGGGGACGGTCCGGAATCACCTGCCAGCCATGGCGGAAGCACCTCTCAGACGTACCATTACCACCTGCCGGAGAAGCTGGAAACACTTCCTGGACAGTCTGGAACCACCTGCTGGCCAAGTCTGAACCACCTGCCAAGCACAACGGAACAACCTGCCAGACATGCCAAAATCACCTGCGTGTTATCCCAGAACCACTTGGAGGACTCTCTGGGATGACCTGCCGGGCATGCCGGAACCACCTCTCAGACGTGCCAGAACCATGTGGCGGACAGTCCGGAATCACCTGTTGGGCATGCGCAACCACCTCTGAGACGCACCAGAACCACATGCCGTGCAGGCTGGAACCACCTACCAGACAGACCGGAATCACCTTTCGGGCATGCCGGAACCACCTGTCAGATGTGCCAGAAACACGTGCCGGAGACGCCGGAAGCACCTGCCAAGCACGTTGGAACCACCTGCTCAACTCGCCTGAACCACCTGCCGGACATGCCAAAATCACCTGCCGACTATGCCAGAACCACTTGGCGAACACTCCGGAATCACTTGCCGGGCATGCAGGAACCACCTCTCAGACATGCCAGAACCCCGTGCCAATGACCCCGGAAGCACCAGCCGAGCACGCCGGAGCCACCTGCTCGACTCGCCAGAACCACCTGCCGATCACGCAAAAATCACCTGCCGGCTACGCCACAACCAGTTGGTGAACACTTTGGCATCACCTGCCAGGCTTGCTGGAACCACCTGCCAGTCACGCCAAAATCACCTGCCAAGTACGCCAGAACCGCTTGGCGGACACTTCGGAAACACCTGTCGGGCCGGCTGGAACCACATCTCAGACGTGCCAGAAACGTGTTCATGAGATGCCGGAACCACACCCCGAACAGACGGATACCACCTGCCAGAACCGCCTGAACCACCTGCTGAGCACGCCGGAACCACCTGCTCGACTCACCAGTACCACCTCCCTGACACGCCAAAATCACCTGCTGGGTATGCCAGAACCTCTTGGCGGACACTCCGGAATCATCTGCCGGACATGCCGGAACCAGCTCTCAGACACACCAGAACCAAGTGCCGGAGACGCCGGAAGCACCTGCCGAGCATGCCGGAGCCACCTGCTCGACTCGCCAGAAACACCTGCCGGACACGCCAAAATCACCTGCCGGGTACACCAGAACCACCTGGCGGACACTACGGAATCACCTGCCGCGCATGCCGCAACCACCTCTCAGACGTGCCGGAAGCACGTGCCAGACACGCCGGAAACACCTACCGGACAGACCGGAACCACCTGCCAAGAACGCCGGAGCCACCTGTTCGACTCGCTGGAACCACCTGCCGGACAGGTCAATATCAACTGCTGGCTATGCCAGCACCACCTGGGGGACAGTCCGGGATCACCTGCCAGCCATGGCGGAACCATCTCTCAGACGTACCAGAACCACCTGCCGGAGAACCTGGAAACACATCCTGGACAGACTGGAACCACTTGACGGCCATGCCTGAACCACCTGCCAAGCACGGCGGAACCACCTGCCGGACACGCCAAAATCACCTGCGGGCTACGCCAGAACCACTTGGACGACTCTCCGAAATGACCTGCCGGGCATGTTGGAACCACCTCTCAGACGTGCCAGAAGCACGTGGCGGACAGTCCGGAATCACCTGTTGGGCATACGCAACCACCACTGACACGTACCAGAACCACGTGCCGTGCACGCCGGAACCACCTACCGGACAGACCGGAATCAACTTTTGGGCATGCCGGAACCACCAGTCAGATGTGCCAGAAACACGTGCCGGAGACGTCGGAAGCACCTGCCGAGCACGTCGCAACCACCTGCTCAACTCGCCTGAACCACATGCCGGACACGCCAAAATCACCTGCCCGCTTCACCAGCACCACTTCGGGGACAAGCTGGAATCACGTGAGGGTCATGCCGGCACAGCCCCTCAGACTGAACCTCCTGCCGGACACCACAGAACCACCTGCCGGACAGACCGGAACCACCTGCCGGACACGCCGGAACCACCGGCTCGACCCGCCGGAACGACCGCTGGACATGCAAAATCACCTGCCGGCTACGCCAGAAACACTTGGCAAACACTCCGGAATCACCTGCCGGGCATGCCGGAAGCACCTCTCAGATATACCAGAACCACGTGCCAATGACCCCGGAAGCACCTGCCGAGCACGCCGGAACCACCTGCTCGACTCGCCAGAACCACCTGCCGGACACGCAAAAATCACCTGCCGGATACGCCACAACCAGTTGGGGAACACTTCGGAATCACCTGCCAGGCTTGCTGGAACCACCTGCCGGTCATGCCAAAATCACCTGCCAACTACGCCAGTAGCACTTGGCGGACACTGTGGAAACACCAGTCGGGCCGGCCGGAACCACATCTCAGACGTGCCAGAACCATGTGCATGAGATGCTGGAACCACACCCCGAACAGACGGAAAACACCTGCCAGACCCGTCTGAACAACCTGCGGAGCACGCCGGAGCCACCTGCTCGACTCGCCGGAACCACCTACCTGACATGCCCAAATCACCAGCCGGGTATGCCAGAACCACTTGGCGGACACTCCGGAATCATCTGCCGGACATGCTGGAACCAGCTCTCAGACACACCAGAACCACGTGCCGGAGACGCCGGAATCACCTGCCAAGCATGCCGGAGCCACCTGCTCGACTTGCCAGAAACACCTGCCGGACACGCCAAAATCACCTGCCGGGTACACAAGAACCACCTGGCGGACACTCCGAAATCACCTGTCGCGCATGCCGGAAACACCTCTCAGACGTGCCAGAACCATGTGGCGGACAGTCCGGAATCACCTGTTGGGCATGCGCAACCACCTCTGAGACGTACCAGAACCACATGCCGTGCAGGCTGGAACCACCTACCGGACAGACCGGAATCACCTTTCGGGCATGCCGGAACCACCTGTCAGATGTGCCAGAAACACGTGCCGGAGACGCCGGAAGCACCTGCCAAGCACGTTGGAACCACCTGCTCAACTCGCCTGAACCACCTGCCGGACATGCCAAAATCACCTGCCGACTATGCCAGAACCACTTGGCGAACACTCCGGAATCACTTGCCGGGCATGCAGGAACCACCTCTCAGACATGCCAGAACCCCGTGCCAATGACCCCGGAAGCACCAGCCGAGCACGCCGGAGCCACCTGCTCAACTCGCGAGAACCACCTGCCGATCACGCAAAAATCACCTGCCGGCTACACCACAACCAGTTGGTGAACACTTTGGAATCACCTGCCAGGCTTGCTGGAACCACCTGCCAGTCATGCCAAAATCACCTGCCAACTACGCCAGAACCGCTTGGCGGACACTGCGGAAACACCTGTCGGGCCGGCTGGAACCACATCTCAGACCTGCCAGAAACGTGTTCATGAGATGCCGGAACCACACCCCAAACAGACGGATACCACCTGCCAGAACCGCCTGAACCACCTGCTGAGCACGCCGGAACCACCTGCTCGACTCACCGGTACCACCTCCCTGACACGCCAAAATCACCTGCTGGGTATGCCAGAACCACTTGGCGGACACTCCGGAATCATCTGCCGGACATGCCGGAACCAGCTCTCAGACACACCAGAACCAAGTGCCGGAGACGCCGGAAGCACCTGCCGAGCAGGCCGGAGCCACCTGCTCGACTCGCCAGAAACACCTGCCGGACATGCCAAAATCACCTGCCGGGTACGCCACAACCACCTGGCGGACACTACGGAATCACCTGCCGCGCATGCAGGAACCACCTCTCAGACGTGCCGGAAGCACGTGCCAGACACGCCGGAAACACCTACCGGACAGACCGGAACCACCTGCCAAGAACGCCGGAGCCACCTGTTCGACTCGCTGGAACCACCTGCCGGACAGGCCAATATCAACTGCTGGCTATGCCAGAACCACCTGGGGGACAGTCCGGGATCACCTGCCAGCCGTGGCGGAACCACCTCTCAGACGTACCAGAACCACCTGCCGGAGAAGCTGGAAACACGTCCTGGACAGACTGGAACCACGTGACGGCCATGCCTGAACCACCTGCCGAGCACGGCGGAACCACCTGCCGGACACGCCAAAATCACCTGCGGGCTACGCCAGAACCACTTGGACGAACTGCTCCGAAATGACCTGCCGGGCATGTTGGAACCACCTCTCAGACGTGCCAGAAGCACGTGGCGGACATTCCGGAATCACCTGTTGGGCATACGCAACCACCTCTGAGACGTACCAGAACCACGTGCCGTGCACGCCGGAACCACCTACCGGACAGACCGGAATCAACTTTTGGGCATGCCGGAACCACCAGTCAGATGTGCCAGAAACACGTGCCGGAGACGCCGGAAGCACCTGCCGAGCACGTCGCAACCACCTGCTCAACTCGCCTGAACCACCTGCCGGACACGCCAAAATCACCTGCCCGCTACACCAGCACCACTTCGGGGACAAGCCGGAATCACGTGAGGGGCATGCCGGCACAGCCTCTCAGACTGAACCTCATGCCAGACACCACAGAACCACCTGCCGGACACGCCGGAACCACCGGCTCGACCCGCCGGAACGACCGCTGGACATGCAAAATCACCTGCCGGCTACGCCGGAAACACTTGGCGAACACTCCGGAATCACCTGCCAGGCATGCCGAACCACCTCTCAGATATGCCAGAACCACGTGCCAATGACCCCGGAAGCACCTGCCGAGCACGCCAGAACCACCTGCTCGACTCGCCAGAACCACCTGCCGGACACGCAAAATCACCTGCCGGCTACGCCACAACCAGTTGGGGAACACTTCGGAATCACCTGCCGGGCTTGCTGGAACCACCTGCCGGTCATGCCAAAATCACCTGCCAGCTCCGCCAGTACCACTTGGCGGACACTGTGGAAACACCTGTCGGGCCGGCCGGAACCACATCTCAGACGTGCCAGAACCATGTGTCATGAGATGCTGGAACCACACCCCGAACAGACGGAAACCACCTGCCAGACCCGTCTGAACAACCTGCCGAGCACGCCGGAGCCACCTGCTCGACTCGCCGGACCACCTACCTGACATGCCAAATCACCAGCCGGGTATCCCAGAACCACTTGGCGACACTCCGGATCATCTCCGGACATGCCGGACCAGCTCTCGACGCACCCAGAGCCAGTGCCGAGACGCCGAAGCACCTGCCGAGCATGCCGAGCCACCTGCTCGACTCGCCAGAGACACCTGCCGGACACGCCAAGTCACCTGCCGGTGCTGCCGAGCCACCTGGCGGACACTCCGAATCACCTGCCGCGCATGCCGGAACCACCTCTCAGACGTGCCGAAGCACCGTGCCAGACACGCCGGAAACACCTCCGACAGCCGGACCACCTGCCAGCAGCGCCGAGCCACCTGTTCGACTCGCTGGAACCACCTGCCGGACAGGCCAATGTCGACTGCTGGCTATGCCAGAGACCACCTGGGGCAGTCGCGGATCACCTGCCAGCCATGAGCGGACCACCTCTCAGCGTCCCAGGACCACCTGCCGGAGAAGCTGGAACACGTCCTGGACAGACTCGAACCACGTGACGGCCATGCCTCGAACCACCTGCCGAGCACGGCGAAGCCCACCTGCCAGACACGCCAAAATCACCTGCGGGCTCCGCCAGGACCACTGGACGACTCTCCGAAATGACCTGCCGGGCATGTTGGAACCACCTCTCAGCGTGCCAAAGGCACCGTGGCGGACAGTCCGAGTCACCTGTGGGCATCGCGCAACCACCTCTGAGACGTACCAGAACCACGTGCCGTGCACGCCAGAACCACCTACCGACAGACCGAATCGACTTTGGCATGCCGGAACCACCATGCAGATGCCAGAACACGTGCCGGAGGCGCCGAGCACCTGCCGAGCACGTCGCGACCACCTGCTCGACTCGCCTGAACCACCTGCCGGACACGCCCAAATCACCTGCCCGCTACACAGCACCACTCGGGACAGGCCGGATCAGCGTGAGGGCCATGCCGGCACAGCCTCTCAGACTGAACCTGGTCCCGACACCACCAGACCACCTGCCGGACAACCGAGCCACCTGCCGGACACGCCGGACCACCGGCTCGACCCGCCGGACGACCGCTGGACATGCAAGATCACCTGCCGGCTACGCCGAGACACTTGACGACACTTCGAGTCACCTGCCGGGCATGCCGAAGCCACCTCTCAGGTACTGCCAGACCACGTGCCAATGACCCGGAAGCACCTGCCGAGCACGCCGCAACCACCTGCTCGACTCGCCAGACCACCTGCCGGCACGCAAAATCACCTGCCGGCTACGCCACAACCAGTCGGGGAACACTTCGGAGTCACCTGCCGGGCTTGCTGGAACCACCTGCCGGTCATGCCAAAATCACCTGCCAACTACGCCAGTACCACTTGGCGGACACTGTGGAAACACCTGTCGAGCCGGCCGGAACCACATCTCAGCGTGCCAGACCATGTGCATGAGATGCTGGAACCACACCCCGAACAGCGAGAACACCTGCAGACCCGTCTCGAACAACCTGCCGACACGCCGGAGCCACCTGCTCGACTCGCCGGAACCACCTCCCTGACATGCCCAAATCACCAGCCGGGTCTGCCAGAACCACTTGGCGGACACTCCGGAATCATCTCCCGGACATGCCGAACCAGCTCTCAGACACACCAGAACCACGTGCCGGAGACGCCGAAGCACCTGCCGAGCATGCCGAGCCACCTGCTCGACTCGCCAGAACACCCTGCCGGACACGCCCAAAATCACCTGCCGGGTCCGCCAGAACCACCTGGCGGACACTCCGAAGTCCACCTGTCGCGCATGCCGGACCACCTCTCAGACGTGCCGGAGCACGTGCCGGACACGCCGAATCACCTACCGGACAGACCGAGACCACCTGCCGAGCACGCCGGAGCCACCTGTTCGACTCGCTGGGACCACCTGCCGGACAGCCAATATGGACTGCTGGCTCTGCCAGAACCACCTGGGGCAGGTCCGAATCACCTGCCAGCCATGGCGGACCACCTCTCAGCGTCCCAGAGCCACCTGCCGGAGAAGCTGGAGACACGTCCTGGACAGTCTGGAACCACCTGCCGGACCAGCCTGGACCACCTGCCAAGCACAACGGAACAACCTGCCCAGACACGCCAAAATCACCTGCGTGTTATGCAGAACCACTTGGAGGACTCTCTGAGATGACCTGCCGGGCATGCCGGAACCACCTCTCAGACGTGCCAGAACCATGTGGCGGACAGTCCGAATCACCTGTTGGCATGCGCAACCACCTCTGAGACGTACCAGAACCACATGCCGTGCAGGCTCGGACCACCTACCGGACAGCCGGATCACCTTCGGCATGCCGAAGCCACCTGTCGGATGCTGCCAGAACACGTGCCGAGACGCCGGAAGCACCTGCCAGCACGTCGGAACACCTGCTCGCTCGCCTGAACACCTGCCGACCCAAACCTGCCGGACATGCCGAAGTCACCTGCCGACTATGCCAGAACCACTGGCGAACACTCCGAGTCACTTGCCGGGCATGCAGAACCACCTCTCAGACATGCCAGAACCCCGTGCCAATGACCCCGAAGCACCAGCAGGCACGCCGGAACCACCTGCTCGACTCGCCAGAGCCACCTGCCGATCACGCAAGTCACCTGCCGGCTCGCCACGACCAGTGGTCGAACACTTGGAAGTCACCTGCAGCTTCTGAGACCACCTGCCGGTCATGCCAAAGTCACCTGCCACTCCGCCAGAACCGCTTGGCGGACACTGCAGAACACCTGTCGAGCCGGCTGGACCACATCTCAGACGTGCCAAGACCGTGTGTCATGAGATGCTGGAACCACACCCCGACAACGATACCACCTGCCAGACCCGCCTGAACCACCTGCTGGCACGCCGACCACCTGCTCGACTCACCGGTACCACCTCCCTGACACGCCCGAATCACCTGCTGGGTACTGCCCGAGCCACTTGGCGGCACCTCCGGAATCATCTCCCGGACATGCAGAACCAGCTCTCGGACACACCAGAGCCAGTGCCGAGCGACGAAGCACCTGCCGAGCATGCCGAGCCACCTGCTCGACTCGCCAGAACACCTGCCGGACACGCCAGAATCACCTGCCGGGTATCGCCAGACCACCTGGCGGACACTCCGAAATCACCTGTCCGCGCATGCCGGAACCACCTCTGAGCGTGCCGAAGCACCGTGCCGAGCCCCGAAACACCTACCGAACACCGAAACCACCTGCCAGCACGCCGGAGCCACCTGTTCGACTCGCTGGAACCACCTGCCGGACAGGCCAATCTGGACTGCTGGCTATGCCAGACCACCTGGGGATGCCGATCACCTGCCAGCCATGGCGGAACCACCTCTCAGCGTCCCCGACCACCTGCCGAGAAGCTGGAAGCCCGTCCTGGACAGTCTTGAACCACCTAGCCGAGCCATGCCTGAACCACCTGCCAAGCACAGGAACACCTGCCGACCCGCCCAGAATCACCTGCGGGCTCACGCCAGAGCCACTTGGAGCGACTCTTGAAATCACCTGCAGGCATCCCGAGACCACCTCTCAGCCATGCCAGAGCCACGTGGCGCGACAAGTGCGATCGCCTCCGGGGCATCGCCGCCACCTCGAGCGTGCCAGACCACGTGCCGTCCAGCTCGCACCACCCGGCAGCCAGAATCACCTTCGGGCATCCACGACCACCTGGGTGCCCCCACCCGTGCAGGAGCGCCGGAGCGCCTGCCGCGGCCGTCGCGACCACCTGCTGACGCGCCTCGACCACCTCCGGACATACCAAAATC
>NW_027227875.1:0-20621 GCF_037783145.1 Equus przewalskii | reverse complement strand
AGAAGTCCTACTTCAGCCAGATCAGGCCTGCAAAGAAACTGCGTTTCACAGGCCTTTGGAAGAGATGTTCCCGGTAGGCTGTAAGAGCACTGTGCAGAGCGAGTTGTTTCTTAGCTTCCCAAAGAGCTGGAAGCAAGATGCTGTGGGGCCCAACTCGCCCTTTGGAAAGAAGCCTGCACGTTGTGCCTTTCAGCTCTAGGGCAAAGTAGCACACCCAGAGCAGAAGTTTTACTTCAGCCAGATCAGGCCTGCAAAGAAACTGCGTTTCACAGGCCTTTGGAAGAGATGTTCCCGGTAGGCTGTAAGAGCACTGTGCAGAGCGAGTTGTTTCTTAGCTTCCCAAAGAGCTGGAAGCAAGATGCTGTGGGGCCCAACTCGCCCTTTGGAAAGAAGCCTGCACGTTGTGCCTTTCAGCTCTAGGGCAAAGTAGCACACCCAGAGCAGAAGTCCTACTTCAGCCAGATCAGGCCTGCAAAGAAACTGCGTTTCACAGGCCTTTGGAAGAGATGTTCCCGGTAGGCTGTAAGAGCACTGTGCAGAGCGATTTGTTTCTTAGCTTCCCAAAGAGCTGGAAGCAAGATGCTGTGGGGCCCAACTCGCCCTTTGGAAAGAAGCCTGCACGTTGTGCCTTTCAGCTCTAGGGCAAAGTAGCACACCCAGAGCAGAAGTCCTACTTCAGCCAGATCAGGCCTGCAAAGAAACTGCGTTTCACAGGCCTTTGGAAGAGATGTTCCCGGTAGGCTGTAAGAGCACTGTGCAGAGCGAGTTGTTTCTTAGCTTCCCAAAGAGCTGGAAGCAAGATGCTGTGGGGCCCAACTCGCCCTTTGGAAAGAAGCCTGCACGTTGTGCCTTTCAGCTCTAGGGCAAAGTAGCACACCCAGAGCAGAAGTCCTACTTCAGCCAGATCAGGCCTGCAAAGAAACTGCGTTTCACAGGCCTTTGGAAGAGATGTTCCCGGTAGGCTGTAAGAGCACTGTGCAGAGCGAGTGGTTTCTTAGCTTCCCAAAGAGCTGGAAGCAAGATGCTGTGGGGCCCAACTCGCCCTTTGGAAAGAAGCCTGCACGTTGTGCCTTTCAGCTGTAGGGCAAAGTAGCACACCCAGACAAGAAGTCCTACATCAGCCAGATCAGGCCTGCAAAGAAACTGCGTTTCACAGGCCTTTGGAAGAGATGTTCCCACTAGGCTGTAAGAGCACTGTGCAGTGCGAGTTGTTTCTTAGCTTCCCAAAGAGCTGGAAGCAAGATGCTGTGGGGCCCAACTCGCCCTTTGGAAAGAAGCCTGCACGTTGTGCCTTTCAGCTCTAGGGCAAAGTAGCACACCCAGACCAGAAGACCTACTTCAGCCAGATCAGGCCTGCAAAGAAACTGCGTTTCACAGGCCTTTGGAAGAGATGTTCCCGCTAGGCTGTAAGAGCACTGTGCAGAGCGAGTTGTTTCTTAGCTTCCCAAAGAGCTGGAAGCAAGATGCTGTGGGGCCCAACTCGCCCTTTGGAAAGAAGCCGGCACGTTGTGCCTTTCAGCTCTAGAGCAAAGTAGCACAGCCAGAGCAGAAGTCCTACTTCAGCCAGATCAGGCCTGCAAATAAACTGCGTTTCACAGGCCTTTGGAAGAGATGTTCCCGGTAGGCTGTAAGAGCACTGTGCAGAGCGAGTTGTTTCTTAGCTTCCCAAAGAGCTGGAAGCAAGATGCTGTGGGGCCCAACTCGCCCTTTGGAAAGAAGCCTGCACGTTGTGCCTTTCAGCTCTAGGGCAAAGTAGCACACCCAGAGCAGAAGTTTTACTTCAGCCAGATCAGGCCTGCAAAGAAACTGCGTTTCACAGGCCTTTGGAAGAGATGTTCCCAATAGGCTGTAAGAGCACTGTGCAGAGCGAGTTGTTTCTTAGCTTCCCAAAGAGCTGGAAGCAAGATGCTCTGGGGCCCAACTCGCCCTTTGGAAAGAAGCCTGCACGTTGTGCCTTTCAGCTCTAGGGCAAAGTAGCACACCCAGAGCAGAAGTCCTACTTCAGCCAGATCAGGCCTGCAAAGAAACTGCGTTTCACAGGCCTTTGGAAGAGATGTTCCTGGTAGGCTGTAAGAGCACTGTGCAGAGCGAGTTGTTTCTTAGCTTCCCAAAGAGCTGGAAGCAAGATGCAGTGGGGCCCAACTCGCCCTTTGGAAAGAAGCCTGCACGTTGAGCCTTTCAGCTGTAGGGCAAAGTAGCACACCCAGAGCAGAAGTCCTACTTCAGCCAGATGAGGCCTGCAAAGAAACTGCGTTTCACAGGCCTTTGGAAGAGATGTTCCCGGTAGGCTGTAAGAGCACTGTGCAGAGCGAGTTGTTTCTTAGCTTCCCAAAGAGCTTGAAGCAAGATGCTGTTGGTCCAACTCGCCCTTTGGAAAGAAGCCTGCACGTTGTGCCTTTCAGCTCTAGGGGCAAAGTAGCACACCCAGAGCAGATGTCCTACTTCAGCCAGATCAGGCCTGCAAAGAAACTGCGTTTCACAGGCCTTTGGAAGACATGTTCCCGGTAGGCTGTAAGAGCACTGTGCAGAGCGAGTTGTTTCTTAGCTTCCCAAAGAGCTGGAAGCAAGATGCTGTGGGGCCCAACTCGCCCTTTGGAAAGAAGCCTGCACGTTGTGCCTTTCAGCTCTAGGGCAAAGTAGCACACCCAGAGCAAGAAGTCCTACATCAGCCAGATCAGGCATTCAAAGAAACTGCGTTTCACAGGCCTTTGGAAGAGAAGTTCCCGGTAGGCTGTAAGAGCACTGTGCAGTGCGAGTTGTTTCTTAGCTTCCCAAAGAGCTGGAAGCAAGATGCTGTGGGGCCCAACTCGCCCTTTGGAAAGAAGCCTGCACGTTGTGCCTTTCAGCTCTAGGGCAAAGTAGCACACCCAGACCAGAAGACTTACTTCAGCCAGATCAGGCCTGCAAAGAAACTGCGTTTCACATTCCTTTGGAAAAGATGTTCTCACTTGGTTGGAAGAGCACTGTGCAGTGCGAGTTGTTTCTTAGCTTCCCAAAGAGCTGGAAGCAAGATGCTGTGGGGCCCAACTCGCCCTTTGGAAAGAAGCCTGGACGTTGAGCCTTTCAGCTGTAGGGCAAAGTAGCACACCCAGAGCAGAAGTCCTACTTCAGCCAGATGAGGCCTGCAAAGAAACTGCGTTTCACAGGCCTTTGGAAGAGATGTTCCCGGTAGGCTGTAAGAGCACTGTGCAGAGCGAGTTGTTTCTTAGCTTCCCAAAGAGCTGGAAGCAAGATGCTGTGGGGCCCAACTCGCCCTTTGGAAAGAAGCCTGCACGTTGTGTCTTTCAGCTCTAGGGCAAAGTAGCACACCCAGAGCAGAAGTCCCACTTCAGCCAGATCAGGCCTGCAAAGAAACTGCGTTTCACAGGCCTTTGGAAGAGATGCTCCCGGTAGGCTGTAAGAGCACTGTGCAGAGAGAGTTGTTTCTTAGCTTCCCAAAGAGCTGGAAGCAAGATGCTGTGGGGCCCAACTCGCCCTTTGGAAAGAAGCCTGCACGTTGTGCCTTTCAGCTCTAGGGCAAAGTAGCACACCCAGAGCAGAAGTCCTACTTCAGCCAGATCAGGCCTGCAAAGAAACTGCGTTTCACAGGCCTTTGGAAGAGATGCTCCCGGTAGGCTGTAAGAGCACTGTGCAGAGCGAGTTGTTTCTTAGCTTCCCAGAGAGCTGGAAGCTAGATGCTGTGGGGCCCAACTCGCCCTTTGGAAAGAAGCCTGCACGTTGTGCCTTACAGCTCTAGGGCAAAGTAGCACACCCAGACAAGAAGTCCTACATCAGCCAGATCAGGCCTTCAAAGATACTGCGTTTCACGGGCCTTTGGAAGAGATCTTCCCGGTAGGCTGTAAGAGCACTGTGCAGAGCGAGTTGTTTCTTAGCTTCCCAAAGAGCTGGAAGCAAGATGCTGTGGGGCCCAACTCGCCCTTTGGAAAGAAGCCTGCACGTTGTGCCTTTCAGCTCTAGGGCAAAGTAGCACACCCAGAGCAGAAGTCCTACTTCAGCCAGATCAGGCCTGCAAAGAAACTGCGTTTCACAGGCCTTTGGAAGAGATGTTCCCGGTAGGCTGTAAGAGCACTGTGCAGAGCGAGTGGTTTCTTAGCTTCCCAAAGAGCTGGAAGCAAGATGCTGTGGGGCCCAACTCGCCCTTTGGAAAGAAGCCTGCACGTTGTGCCTTTCAGCTGTAGGGCAAAGTAGCACACCCAGACAAGAAGTCCTACATCAGCCAGATCAGGCATTCAAAGAAACTGCGTTTCACAGGCCTTTGGAAGAGAAGTTCCCGGTAGGCTGTAAGAGCACTGTGCAGTGCGAGTTGTTTCTTAGCTTCCCAAAGAGCTGGAAGCAAGATGCTGTGGGGCCCAACTCGCCCTTTGGAAAGAAGCCTGCACGTTGTGCCTTTCAGCTCTAGGGCAAAGTAGCACACCCAGACCAGAAGACTTACTTCAGCCAGATCAGGCCTGCAAAGAAACTGCGTTTCACATTCCTTTGGAAAAGATGTTCTCACTTGGTTGGAAGAGCACTGTGCAGTGCGAGTTGTTTCTTAGCTTCCCAAAGAGCTGGAAGCAAGATGCTGTGGGGCCCAACTCGCCCTTTGGAAAGAAGCCTGGACGTTGAGCCTTTCAGCTCTAGGGCAAAGTAGCACACCCAGAGCAGAAGTCCTACTTCAGCCAGATCAGGCCTGCAAAGAAACTGCGTTTCACAGGCCTTTGGAAGAGATGTTCCCGGTAGGCTGTAAGAGCACTGTGCAGAGCGAGTTGTTTCTTAGCTTCCCAAAGAGCTGGAAGCAAGATGCTGTGGGGCCCAACTCGCCCTTTGGAAAGAAGCCTGCACGTTGTGCCTTTCAGCTCTAGGGCAAAGTAGCACACCCAGAGCAGAAGTCCCACTTCAGCCAGATCAGGCCTGCAAAGAAACTGCGTTTCACAGGCCTTTGGAAGAGATGCTCCCGGTAGGCTGTAAGAGCACTGTGCAGAGCGAGTTGTTTCTTAGCTTCCCAAAGAGCTGGAAGCAAGATGCTGTGGGGCCCAACTCGCCCTTTGGAAAGAAGCCTGCACGTTGTGCCTTTCAGCTCTAGGGCAAAGTAGCACACCCAGAGCAGAAGTCCTACTTCAGCCAGATCAGGCCTGCAAAGAAACTGCGTTTCACAGGCCTTTGGAAGAGATGCTCCCGGTAGGCTGTAAGAGCACTGTGCAGAGCGAGTTGTTTCTTAGCTTCCCAGAGAGCTGGAAGCTAGATGCTGTGGGGCCCAACTCGCCCTTTGGAAAGAAGCCTGCACGTTGTGCCTTACAGCTCTAGGGCAAAGTAGCACACCCAGACAAGAAGTCCTACATCAGCCAGATCAGGCCTTCAAAGATACTGCGTTTCACGGGCCTTTGGAAGAGATCTTCCCGGTAGGCTGTAAGAGCACTGTGCAGAGCGAGTTGTTTCTTAGCTTCCCAAAGAGCTGGAAGCAAGATGCTGTGGGGCCCAACTCGCCCTTTGGAAAGAAGCCTGCACGTTGTGCCTTTCAGCTCTAGGGCAAAGTAGCACACCCAGACCAGAAGTCCTACTTCAGCCAGATCAGGCCTGCAAAGAAACTGCGTTTCACAGGCCTTTGGAAGAGATGTTCCCGGTAGGCTGTAAGAGCACTGTGCAGAGCGAGTTGTTTCTTAGCTTCCCAAAGAGCTGGAAGCAAGATGCTGTGGGGCCCAACTCGCCCTTTGGAAAGAAGCCTGCACGTTGTGCCTTTCAGCTCTAGGGCAAAGTAGCACACCCAGAGCAGAAGTCCTACTTCAGCCAGATCAGGCCTGCAAAGAAACTGCGTTTCACAGGCCTTTGGAAGAGATGTTCCCGGTAGGCTGTAAGAGCACTGTGCAGAGCGAGTGGTTTCTTAGCTTCCCAAAGAGCTGGAAGCAAGATGCTGTGGGGCCCAACTCGCCCTTTGGAAAGAAGCCTGCACGTTGTGCCTTTCAGCTCTAGGGCAAAGTAGCACACCCAGAGCAGAAGTCCTACTTCAGCCAGATCAGGCCTGCAAAGAAACTGCGTTTCACAGGCCTTTGGAAGAGAAGTTCCCGGTAGGCTGTAAGAGCACTGTGCAGTGCGAGTTGTTTCTTAGCTTCCCAAAGAGCTGGAAGCAAGATGCTGTGGGGCCCAACTCGCCCTTTGGAAAGAAGCCTGCACGTTGTGCCTTTCAGCTCTAGGGCAAAGTAGCACACCCAGACCAGAAGACTTACTTCAGCCAGATCAGGCCTGCAAAGAAACTGCGTTTCACATTCCTTTGGAAAAGATGTTCTCACTTGGTTGGAAGAGCACTGTGCAGTGCGAGTTGTTTCTTAGCTTCCCAAAGAGCTGGAAGCAAGATGCTGTGGGGCCCAACTCGCCCTTTGGAAAGAAGCCTGGACGTTGAGCCTTTCAGCTGTAGGGCAAAGTAGCACACCCAGAGCAGAAGTCCTACTTCAGCCAGATGAGGCCTGCAAAGAAACTGCGTTTCACAGGCCTTTGGAAGAGATGTTCCCGGTAGGCTGTAAGAGCACTGTGCAGAGCGAGTTGTTTCTTAGCTTCCCAAAGAGCTTGAAGCAAGATGCTGTTGGTCCAACTCGCCCTTTGGAAAGAAGCCTGCACGTTGTGCCTTTCAGCTCTAGGGGCAAAGTAGCACACCCAGAGCAGAAGTCCTACTTCAGCCAGATCAGGCCTGCAAAGAAACTGCGTTTCACAGGCCTTTGGAAGACATGTTCCCGGTAGGCTGTAAGAGCACTGTGCAGAGCGAGTTGTTTCTTAGCTTCCCAAAGAGCTGGAAGCAAGATGCTGTGGGGCCCAACTCGCCCTTTGGAAAGAAGCCTGCACGTTGTGCCTTTCAGCTCTAGGGCAAAGTAGCACATCCAGAGCAGAAGTCCTACTTCAGCCAGATCAGGCCTGCAAAGAAACTGCGTTTCACAGGCCTTTGGAAGAGATGTTCCCGGTAGGCTGTAAGAGCACTGTGCAGAGCGATTTGTTTCTTAGCTTCCCAACGAGCTGGATGCAAGATGCTGTGGGGCCCAACTCGCCCTTTGGAAAGAAGCCTGCACGTTGTGCCTTTCAGCTCTAGGGCAAAGTAGCACACCCAGAGCAGAAGTCCTACTTCAGCCAGATAAGGCATGTAAGGAAACTGCGTTTCACAGGCCTTTGGAAGACATGTTCCCGGTAGGCTGTAAGAGCACTGTGCAGAGCGAGTTGTTTCTTAGCTTCCCAAAGAGCTGGAAGCAAGATGCTGTGGGGCCCAACTCGCCCTTTGGAAAGAAGCCTGCACGTTGTGCCTTTCAGCTCTAGGGCAAAGTAGCACACCCAGAGCAGAAGTCCTACTTCAGCCAGATCAGGCCTGCAAAGAAACTGCGTTTCACAGGCCTTTGGAAGAGATGTACCCGGTAGGCTGTAAGAGCACTGTGCAGTGCGAGTTGTTTCTTAGCTTCCCAAAGAGCTGGAAGCAAGATGCTGTGGGGCCCAACTCGCCCTTTGGAAAAAAGCCTGCACGTTGTGCCTTTCAGCTCTAGGGCAAAGTAGCACACCCAGACCAGAAGACTTACTTCAGCCAGATCAGGCCTGCAAAGAAACTGCGTTTCACATTCCTTTGGAAATGATGTTCTCGCTTGGTTGGAAGAGCACTGTGCAGTGCGTGTTGTTTCTTAGCTTCCCAAAGAGCTGGAAGCAAGATGCTGTGGGGCCCAACTCGCCCTTTGGAAAGAAGCCTGCACGTTGTGCCTTTCAGCTCTAGGGCAAAGTAGCACACCCAGAGCAGAAGTCCTACTTCAGCCAGATCAGGCCTGCAAAGAAACTGCGTTTCACAGGCCTTTGGAAGAGATGTTCCCGGTAGGCTGTAAGAGCACTGTGCAGAGCGAGTGGTTTCTTAGCTTCCCAAAGAGCTGGAAGCAAGATGCTGTGGGGCCCAACTCGCCCTTTGGAAAGAAGCCTGCACGTTGTGCCTTTCAGCTCTAGGGCAAAGTAGCACACCCAGAGCAGAAGTCCTACTTCAGCCAGATCAGGCCTGCAAAGAAACTGCGTTTCACAGGCCTTTCGAAGAGATGCTCCCGGTAGGCTGTAAGAGCACTGTGCAGAGCGAGTTGTTTCTTAGCTTCCCAGAGAGCTGGAAGCTAGATGCTGTGGGGCCCAACTCGCCCTTTGGAAAGAAGCCTGCACGTTGTGCCTTACAGCTCTAGGGCAAAGTAGCACACCCAGACAAGAAGTCCTACATCAGCCAGATCAGGCCTTCAAAGATACTGCGTTTCACGGGCCTTTGGAAGAGATCTTCCCGGTAGGCTGTAAGAGCACTGTGCAGAGCGAGTTGTTTCTTAGCTTCCCAAAGAGCTGGAAGCAAGATGCTGTGGGGCCCAACTCGCCCTTTGGAAAGAAGCCTGCACGTTGTGCCTTTCAGCTCTAGGGCAAAGTAGCACACCCAGACCAGAAGACCTACTTCAGCCAGATCAGGCCTGCAAAGAAACTGCGTTTCACAGGCCTTTGGACGAGATGTTCCCGGTAGGCTGTAAGAGCACTGTGCAGAGCGAGTTGTTTCTTAGCTTCCCAAAGAGCTGGAAGCAAGATGCTGTGGGGCCCAACTCGCCCTTTGGAAAGAAGCCTGCACGTTGTGCCTTTCAGCTCTAGGGCAAAGTAGCACACCCAGAGCAGAAGTCCTACTTCAGCCAGATCAGGCCTGCAAAGAAACTGCGTTTCACAGGCCTTTGGAAGAGATGTTCCCGGTAGGCTGTAAGAGCACTGTGCAGAGCGAGTGGTTTCTTAGCTTCCCAAAGAGCTGGAAGCAAGATGCTGTGGGGCCCAACTCGCCCTTTGGAAAGAAGCCTGCACGTTGTGCCTTTCAGCTCTAGGGCAAAGTAGCACACCCAGAGCAGAAGTCCTACTTCAGCCAGATCAGGCCTGCAAAGAAACTGCGTTTCACAGGCCTTTGGAAGAGATGTTCCCGGTAGGCTGTAAGAGCACTGTGCAGAGCGAGTGGTTTCTTAGCTTCCCAAAGAGCTGGAAGCAAGATGCTGTGGGGCCCAACTCGCCCTTTGGAAAGAAGACTGCACGTTGTGCCTTTCAGCTGTAGGGCAAAGTAGCACACCCAGACAAGAAGTCCTACATCAGCCAGATCAGGCCTGCAAAGAAACAGCGTTTCACATTCCTTTGGAAAAGATGTTCTCACTTGGTTGGAAGAGCACTGTGCAGTGCGAGTTGTTTCTTAGGTTCCCAAAGAGCTGGAAGCAAGATGCTGTGGGGCCCAACTCGCCCTTTGGAAAGAAGCCTGCACGTTGTGCCTTTCAGATCTAGGGCAAAGTAGCACACCCAGACAAGAAGACCTACTTCAGCCAGATCAGGCCTTCAAAGATACTGCGTTTCACGGGCCTTTGGAAGAGATCTTCCCGGTAGGCTGTAAGAGCACTGTGCAGAGCGAGTTGTTTCTTAGCTTCCCAAAGAGCTGGAAGCAAGATGCTGTGGGGCCCAACTCGCCCTTTGGAAAGAAGCCTGCACGTTGTGCCTTTCAGCTCTAGGGCAAAGTAGCACACCCAGAGCAGAAGTCCTACTTCAGCCAGATCAGGCCTGCAAAGAAACTGCGTTTCACAGGCCTTTGGAAGAGATGTTCCCGGTAGGCTGTAAGAGCACTGTGCAGAGCGAGTGGTTTCTTAGCTTCCCAAAGAGCTGGAAGCAAGATGCTGTGGGGCCCAACTCGCCCTTTGGAAAGAAGCCTGCACGTTGTGCCTTTCAGCTCTAGGGCAAAGTAGCACACCCAGAGCAGAAGTCCTACTTCAGCCAGATCAGGCCTGCAAAGAAACTGCGTTTCACAGGCCTTTGGAAGAGATGCTCCCGGTAGGCTGTAAGAGCACTGTGCAGAGCGAGTGGTTTCTTAGCTTCCCAAAGAGCTGGAAGCAAGATGCTGTGGGGCCCAACTCGCCCTTTGGAAAGAAGCCTGCACGTTGTGCCTTTCAGCTCTAGGGCAAAGTAGCACACCCAGAGCAGAAGTCCTACTTCAGCCAGATCAGGCCTGCAAAGAAACTGCGTTTCACAGGCCTTTCGAAGAGATGCTCCCGGTAGGCTGTAAGAGCACTGTGCAGAGCGAGTTGTTTCTTAGCTTCCCAGAGAGCTGGAAGCTAGATGCTGTGGGGCCCAACTCGCCCTTTGGAAAGAAGCCTGCACGTTGTGCCTTACAGCTCTAGGGCAAAGTAGCACACCCAGACAAGAAGTCCTACATCAGCCAGATCAGGCCTTCAAAGATACTGCGTTTCACGGGCCTTTGGAAGAGATCTTCCCGGTAGGCTGTAAGAGCACTGTGCAGAGCGAGTTGTTTCTTAGCTTCCCAAAGAGCTGGAAGCAAGATGCTGTGGGGCCCAACTCGCCCTTTGGAAAGAAGCCTGCACGTTGTGCCTTTCAGCTCTAGGGCAAAGTAGCACACCCAGACCAGAAGACCTACTTCAGCCAGATCAGGCCTGCAAAGAAACTGCATTTCACAGGCCTTTGGACGAGATGTACCCGGTAGGCTGTAAGAGCACTGTGCAGAGCGAGTTGTTTCTTAGCTTCCCAAAGAGCTGGAAGCAAGATGCTGTGGGGCCCAACTCGCCCTTTGGAAAGAAGCCTGCACGTTGTGCCTTTCAGCTCTAGGGCAAAGTAGCACACCCAGAGCAGAAGTCCTACTTCAGCCAGATCAGGCCTGCAAAGAAACTGCGTTTCACAGGCCTTTGGAAGAGATGTTCCCGGTAGGCTGTAAGAGCACTGTGCAGAGCGAGTGGTTTCTTAGCTTCCCAAAGAGCTGGAAGCAAGATGCTGTGGGGCCCAACTCGCCCTTTGGAAAGAAGCCTGCACGTTGTGCCTTTCAACTCTAGGGCAAAGTAGCACACCCAGAGCAGAAGTCCTACTTCAGGCAGATCACGCCTGCAAAGAAACTGCGTTTCACAGGCCTTTGGAAGAGAAGTTCCCGGTAGGCTGTAAGAGCACTGTGCAGAGCGAGTTGTTTCTCAGCTTCCCAAAGTGCTGGAAGCAAGATGCTGTGGGGCCCAACTCGCCCTTTGGAAAGAAGCCTGCACGTTGTGCCTTTCAGCTCTAGGGCAAAGTAGCACACCCAGAGCAGAAGTCCTACTTCAGCCAGATGAGGCCTGCAAAGAAACTGCGTTTCACAGGCCTTTGGAAGAGATGTTCCCGGTAGGCTATAAGAGCACTGTGCAGAGCGAGTTGTTTCTTAGCTTCCCAAAGAGCTGGAAGCAAGATGCTGTGGGGCCCAACTCGCCCTTTGGAAAGAAGCCTGCACGTTTTGCCTTTCATCTCTAGAGCAAAGTAGCACACCCAGAGCAGAAGTCCTACTTCAGCCAGATCAGGCCTGCAAATAAACTGCGTTTTACAGGCCTTTGGAAGACATGTTCCCGGTAGGCTGTAAGAGCGCTGTGCAGAGCGAGTTGTTTCTTAGCTTCCCAAAGACCTGGAAGCAAGTTGCTGTGGGGCCCAACTCGCCCTTTGGAAAGAAGCCTGCACGTTGTGCCTTTCAGCTCTATGGCAAAGTAGCACACCCAGAGCAGAAGTCCTACTTCAGCCAGATCAGGCCTGCAAAGAAACTGCGTTTCACAGGCCTTTGGAAGAGATGTTCCCGGTAGGCTGTAAGAGCACTGTGCAGAGCGAGTTGTTTCTTAGCTTCCCAAAGAGCTGGAAGCAAGATGCTGTGGGGCTCAACTCGCCCTTTGGAAAGAAGCCTGCACGTTGTGCCTTTCAGCTCTAGGGCAAAGTAGCACACCCAGAGCAGAAGTCTTACTTCAGCCAGATCAGGCCTGCAAAGAAACTGCGTTTCACAGGCCTTTGGAAGAGATGTTCCCGGTAGGCTGTAAGAGCACTGTGCAGAGCGAGTTGTTTCTTAGCTTCCCAAAGAGCTGGAAGCAAGATGCTGTGGGGCCCAACTCGCCCTTTGGAAAGAAGCCTGCACGTTGTGCCTTTCAGCTCTAGGGCAAAGTAGCACACCCAGAGCAGAAGTCCTACTTCAGCCAGATCAGGCCTGCAAAGAAACTGCGTTTCACAGGCCTTTGGAAGAGATGTTCCCGGTAGGCTGTAAGAGCACTGTGCAGAGCGAGTTGTTTCTTAGCTTCCCAAAGAGCTGGAAGCAAGATGCTGTGGGGCCCAACTCGCCCTTTGGAAAGAAGCCTGCACGTTGTGCCTTTCAGCTCTAGGGCAAAGTAGCACACCCAGAGCAGAAGTCCTACTTCAGCCAGATCAGGCCTGCAAAGAAACTGCGTTTCACAGGCCTTTGGAAGACATGCTCCCGTTAGGCTGTAAGAGCACTGTGCAGAGCGAGTTGTTTCTTAGCTTCCCAAAGAGCTGGAAGCAAGATGCTGTGGGGCCCAACTCGCCCTTTGGAAAGAAGCCTGCACGTTGTGCCTTTCAGCTCTAGGGCAAAGTAGCACACCCAGAGCAGAAGTCCTACTTCAGCCAGATCAGGCCTGCAAAGAAACTGCGTTTCACAGGCCTTTGGAAGAGATGTTCCCGGTAGGCTGTAAGAGCACTGTGCAGAGCGAGTTGTTTCTTAGCTTCCCAAAGAGCTGGAAGCAAGATGCTGTGGGGCCCAACTCGCCCTTTGGAAAGAAGCCTGCACGTTGTGCCTTTCAGCTGTAGGGCAAAGTAGCACACCCAGAGCAGAAGTCCTACATCAGCCAGATCAGGCCTGCAAAGAAACTGCGTTTCACAGGCCTTTGGAAAAGATGTTCCCACTAGGCTGTAAGAGCACTGTGCAGTGCGAGTTGTTTCTTAGCTTCCCAAAGAGCTGGAAGCAAGATGCTGTGGGGCCCAACTCGCCCTTTGGAAAGAAGCCTGCACGTTGTGCCTTTCAGCTCTAGGGCAAAGTAGCACACCCAGAGCAGAAGTCCTACTTCAGCCAGATCAGGCCTGCAAAGATACTGCGTTTCACAGGCCTTTGGAAGAGATCTTCCCGGTAGGCTGTAAGAGCACTGTGCAGAGCGAGTTGTTTCTTAGCTTCCCAAAGAGCTGGAAGCAAGATGCTGTGGGGCCCAACTCGCCCTTTGGAAAGAAGCCTGCACGTTGTGCCTTTCAGCTCTAGAGCAAAGTAGCACACCCAGAGCAGAAGTCCTACTTCAGCCAGATCAGGCCTGCAAATAAACTGCGTTTCACAGGCCTTTGGAAGAGATGTTCCCGGTAGGCTGTAAGAGCACTGTGCAGAGCGAGTTGTTTCTTAGCTTCCCAAAGAGCTGGAAGCAAGATGCTGTGGGGCCCAACTCGCCCTTTGGAAAGAAGCCTGCACGTTGTGCCTTTCAGCTCTAGGGCAAAGTAGCACACCCAGAGCAGAAGTCCTACTTCAGCCAGATCAGGCCTGCAAAGAAACTGCGTTTCACAGGCCTTTGGAAGAGATGTTCCCAATAGGCTGTAAGAGCACTGTGCAGAGCGAGTTGTTTCTTAGCTTCCCAAAGAGCTGGAAGCAAGATGCTCTGGGGCCCAACTCGCCCTTTGGAAAGAAGCCTGCACGTTGTGCCTTTCAGCTCTAGGGCAAAGTAGCACACCCAGAGCAGAAGTCCTACTTCAGCCAGATCAGGCCTGCAAAGAAACTGCGTTTCACAGGCCTTTGGAAGAGATGTTCCCGCTAGGCTGTAAGAGCACTGTGCAGAGCGAGTTGTTTCTTAGCTTCCCAAAGAGCTGGAAGCAAGATGCTGTGGGGCCCAACTCGCCCTTTGGAAAGAAGCCTGCACGTTGTGCCTTTCAGCTCTAGGGCAAAGTAGCACACCCAGAGCAGAAGTCCTACTTCAGCCAGATCAGGCCTGCAAAGAAACTGCGTTTCACAGGCCTTTGGAAGAGATGTTCCCGGTAGGCTGTAAGAGCACTGTGCAGAGCGAGTGGTTTCTTAGCTTCCCAAAGAGCTGGAAGCAAGATGCTGTGGGGCCCAACTCGCCCTTTGGAAAGAAGCCTGCACGTTGTGCCTTTCAGCTCTAGGGCAAAGTAGCACACCCAGAGCAGAAGTCCCACTTCAGCCAGATCAGGCCTGCAAAGAAACTGCGTTTCACAGGCCTTTGGAAGAGATGTTCCCGGTAGGCTGTAAGAGCACTGTGCAGAGAGAGTTGTTTCTTAGCTTCCCAAAGAGCTGGAAGCAAGATGCTGTGGGGCCCAACTCGCCCTTTGGAAAGAAGCCTGCACGTTGTGCCTTTCAGCTCTAGGGCAAAGTAGCACACCCAGAGCAGAAGTCCTACTTCAGCCAGATCAGGCCTGCAAAGAAACTGCGTTTCACAGGCCTTTGGAAGAGATGTTCCCGGTAGGCTGTAAGAGCACTGTGCAGAGCGAGTTGTTTCTTAGCTTCCCAAAGAGCTGGAAGCAAGATGCTGTGGGGCCCAACTCGCCCTTTGGAAAGAAGCCTGCACGTTGTGCCTTTCAGCTCTAGGGCAAAGTAGCACACCCAGAGCAGAAGTCCTACATCAGCCAGATCAGGCCTTCAAAGAAACTGCGTTTCACAGGCCTTTGGAAGAGATGTTCCCGGTAGGCTGTAAGAGCACTGTGCAGAGCGAGTTGTTTCTTAGCTTCCCAAAGAGCTGGAAGCAAGATGCTGTGGGGCCCAACTCGCCCTTTGGAAAGAAGCCTGCACGTTGTGCCTTTCAGCTCTAGCGCAAAGTAGCACACCCAGAGCAGAAGACCTACTTCAGCCAGATCAGGCCTGCAAAGAAACTGCGTTTCACAGGCCTTTGGACGAGATGTTCCCGGTAGGCTGTAAGAGCACTGTGCAGAGCGAGTTGTTTCTTAGCTTCCCAAAGAGCTGGAAGCAAGATGCTGTGGGGCCCAACTCGCCCTTTGGAAAGAAGCCTGCACGTTGTGCCTTTCAGCTCTAGGGCAAAGTAGCACACCCAGAGCAGAAGTCCTACTTCAGCCAGATCAGGCCTGCAAAGAAACTGCGTTTCACAGGCCTTTGGAAGAGATGTTCCCGGTAGGCTGTAAGAGCACTGTGCAGAGCGAGTGGTTTCTTAGCTTCCCAAAGAGCTGGAAGCAAGATGCTGTGGGGCCCAACTCGCCCTTTGGAAAGAAGCCTGCACGTTGTGCCTTTCAGCTCTAGGGCAAAGTAGCACACCCAGAGCAGAAGTCCTACTTCAGCCAGATCAGGCCTGCAAAGAAACTGCGTTTCACAGGCCTTTGGAAGAGATGTTCCCGGTAGGCTGTAAGAGCACTGTGCAGAGCGAGTTGTTTCTTAGCTTCCCAAAGAGCTGGAAGCAAGATGCTGTGGGGCCCAACTCGCCCTTTGCAAAGAAGCCTGCACGTTGTGCCTTTCAGCTCTAGGGCAAAGTAGCACACCCAGAGCAGAAGTCCTACTTCAGCCAGATCAGGCCTGCAAATAAACTGCGTTTCACAGGCCTTTGGAAGACATGTTCCCGGTAGGCTGTAAGAGCACTGTGCAGAGCGAGTTGTTTCTTAGCTTCCCAAAGACCTGGAAGCAAGATGCTGTGGGGCCCAACTCGCCCTTTGGAAAGAAGCCTGCACGTTGTACCTTTCAGCTCTAGGGCAAAGTAGCACACCCAGAGCAGAAGTCCTACTTCAGCCAGATAAGGCCTGCAAAGAAACTGCGTTTCACAGGCCTTTGGAAGAGATGTTCCCGGTAGGCTGTAAGAGCACTGTGCAGAGCGAGTTGTTTCTTAGCTTCCCAAAGAGCTGGAAGCAAGATGCTGTGGGGCTCAACTCGCCCTTTGGAAAGAAGCCTGCACGTTGTGCCTTTCAGCTCTAGGGCAAAGTAGCACACCCAGAGCAGAAGTCCTACTTCAGCCAGATCAGGCCTGCAAAGAAACTGCGTTTCACAGGCCTTTGGAAGAGATGTTCCCGGTAGGCTGTAAGAGCACTGTGCAGAGCGAGTTGTTTCTTAGCTTCCCAAAGAGCTGGAAGCAAGATGCTGTGGGGCCCAACTCGCCCTTTGGAAAGAAGCCTGCACGTTGTGCCTTTCAGCTCTAGGGCAAAGTAGCACACCCAGAGCAGAAGTCCTACTTCAGCCAGATCAGGCCTGCAAAGAAACTGCGTTTCACAGGCCTTTGGAAGAGATGTTCCCGGTAGGCTGTAAGAGCACTGTGCAGAGCGAGTTGTTTCTTAGCTTCCCAAAGAGCTGGAAGCAAGATGCTGTGGGGCCCAACTCGCCCTTTGGAAAGAAGCCTGCACGTTGTGCCTTTCAGCTCTAGGGCAAAGTAGCACACCCAGAGCAGAAGTCCTACTTCAGCCAGATCAGGCCTGCAAAGAAACTGCGTTTCACAGGCCTTTGGAAGAGATGTTCCCGGTAGGCTGTAAGAGCACTGTGCAGAGCGAGTTGTTTCTTAGCTTCCCAAAGAGCTGGAAGCAAGATGCTGTGGGGCCCAACTCGCCCTTTGGAAAGAGCCTGCACGTTGTGCCTTTCAGCTCTAGGGCAAAGTAGCACACCCAGAGCAGAAGTCCTACTTCAGCCAGATCAGGCCTGCAAAGAAACTGCGTTTCACAGGCCTTTGGAAGAGATGTTCCCGGTAGGCTGTAAGAGCACTGTGCAGAGCGAGTGGTTCAAGCTTCCCAAAGAGCTGGAAGCAAGATGCTGTGGGGCCCAACTCGCCCTTTGGAAAGAGAGCCCGGACGTTGCCCTTCAGCTCTAGGGCAAAGTAGCACACCCAGACCAGAAGTCCTACATCAGCCAGATCAGGCCTGCAAAGAAACTGCGTTTCACAGGCCTTTGGAAGAGATGTTCCCACTAGGCTGTAAGAGCACTGTGCAGAGCGAGTTGTTTCTTAGCTTCCCAAAGAGCTGGAAGCAAGATGCTGTGGGGCCCAACTCGCCCTTTGGAAAGAAGCCTGCACGTTGTGCCTTTCAGCTCTAGGGCAAAGTAGCACACCCAGAGCAGAAGTCCTACTTCAGCCAGATCAGGCCTGCAAAGAAACTGCGTTTCACAGGCCTTTGGAAGAGATGTTCCCGGTAGGCTGTAAGAGCACTGTGCAGAGCGAGTTGTTTCTTAGCTTCCCAAAGAGCTGGAAGCAAGATGCTGTGGGGCCCAACTCGCCCTTTGGAAAGAAGCCTGCACGTTGTGCCTTTCAGCTCTAGGGCAAAGTAGCACACCCAGAGCAGAAGTCCTACTTCAGCCAGATCAGGCCTGCAAAGAAACTGCGTTTCACAGGCCTTTGGAAGAGATGTTCCCGGTAGGCTGTAAGAGCACTGTGCAGAGCGAGTTGTTTCTTAGCTTCCCAAAGAGCTGGAAGCAAGATGCTGTGGGGCCCAACTCGCCCTTTGGAAAGAAGCCTGCACGTTGTGCCTTTCAGCTCTAGGGCAAAGTAGCACACCCAGAGCAGAAGTCCTACTTCAGCCAGATCAGGCCTGCAAAGAAACTGCGTTTCACAGGCCTTTGGAAGAGATGTTCCCAGTAGGCTGTAAGAGCACTGTGCAGAGCGAGTTGTTTCTTAGCTTCCCAAAGAGCTGGAAGCAAGATGCTGTGGGGCCCAACTCGCCCTTTGGAAAGAAGCCTGCACGTTGTGCCTTTCAGCTCTAGGGCAAAGTAGCACACCCAGAGCAGAAGTCCTACTTCAGCCAGATCAGGCCTGCAAAGAAACTGCGTTTCACAGGCCTTTGGAAGAGATGTTCCCGGTAGGCTGTAAGAGCACTGTGCAGAGCGAGTTGTTTCTTAGCTTCCCAAAGAGCTGGAAGCAAGATGCTGTGGGGCCCAACTCGCCCTTTGGAAAGAAGCCTGCACGTTGTGCCTTTCAGCTCTAGGGCAAAGTAGCACACCCAGAGCAGAAGTCCTACTTCAGCCAGATCAGGCCTGCAAAGAAACTGCGTTTCACAGGCCTTTGGAAGAGATGTTCCCGGTAGGCTGTAAGAGCACTGTGCAGAGCGAGTTGTTTCTTAGCTTCCCAAAGAGCTGGAAGCAAGATGCTGTGGGGCCCAACTCGCCCTTTGGAAAGAAGCCTGCACGTTGTGCCTTTCAGCTCTAGGGCAAAGTAGCACACCCAGAGCAGAAGTCCTACTTCAGCCAGATCAGGCCTGCAAAGAAACTGCGTTTCACAGGCCTTTGGAAGAGATGTTCCCGGTAGGCTGTAAGAGCACTGTGCAGAGCGAGTTGTTTCTTAGCTTCCCAAAGAGCTGGAAGCAAGATGCTGTGGGGCCCAACTCGCCCTTTGGAAAGAAGCCTGCACGTTGTGCCTTTCAGCTCTAGGGCAAAGTAGCACACCCAGAGCAGAAGTCCTACTTCAGCCAGATCAGGCCTGCAAAGAAACTGCGTTTCACAGGCCTTTGGAAGAGATGTTCCCGGTAGGCTGTAAGAGCACTGTGCAGAGCGAGTTGTTTCTTAGCTTCCCAAAGAGCTGGAAGCAAGATGCTGTGGGGCCCAACTCGCCCTTTGGAAAGAAGCCTGCACGTTGTGCCTTTCAGCTCTAGGGCAAAGTAGCACACCCAGAGCAGAAGTCCTACTTCAGCCAGATCAGGCCTGCAAAGAAACTGCGTTTCACAGGCCTTTGGAAGAGATGTTCCCGGTAGGCTGTAAGAGCACTGTGCAGAGCGAGTTGTTTCTTAGCTTCCCAAAGAGCTGGAAGCAAGATGCTGTGGGGCCCAACTCGCCCTTTGGAAAGAAGCCTGCACGTTGTGCCTTTCAGCTCTAGGGCAAAGTAGCACACCCAGAGCAGAAGTCCTACTTCAGCCAGATCAGGCCTGCAAAGAAACTGCGTTTCACAGGCCTTTGGAAGAGATGTTCCCACTAGGCTGTAAGAGCACTGTGCAGAGCGAGTTGTTTCTTAGCTTCCCAAAGAGCTGGAAGCAAGATGCTGTGGGGCCCAACTCGCCCTTTGGAAAGAAGCCTGCACGTTGTGCCTTTCAGCTCTAGGGCAAAGTAGCACACCCAGAGCAGAAGTCCTACTTCAGCCAGATCAGGCCTGCAAAGAAACTGCGTTTCACAGGCCTTTGGAAGAGATGTTCCCGGTAGGCTGTAAGAGCACTGTGCAGAGCGAGTTGTTTCTTAGCTTCCCAAAGAGCTGGAAGCAAGATGCTGTGGGGCCCAACTCGCCCTTTGGAAAGAAGCCTGCACGTTGTGCCTTTCAGCTCTAGGGCAAAGTAGCACACCCAGAGCAGAAGTCCTACTTCAGCCAGATCAGGCCTGCAAAGAAACTGCGTTTCACAGGCCTTTGGAAGAGATGTTCCCACTAGGCTGTAAGAGCACTGTGCAGAGCGAGTTGTTTCTTAGCTTCCCAAAGAGCTGGAAGCAAGATGCTGTGGGGCCCAACTCGCCCTTTGGAAAGAAGCCTGCACGTTGTGCCTTTCAGCTCTAGGGCAAAGTAGCACACCCAGAGCAGAAGTCCTACTTCAGCCAGATCAGGCCTGCAAAGAAACTGCGTTTCACAGGCCTTTGGAAGAGATGTTCCCGGTAGGCTGTAAGAGCACTGTGCAGAGCGAGTTGTTTCTTAGCTTCCCAAAGAGCTGGAAGCAAGATGCTGTGGGGCCCAACTCGCCCTTTGGAAAGAAGCCTGCACGTTGTGCCTTTCAGCTCTAGGGCAAAGTAGCACACCCAGAGCAGAAGTCCTACTTCAGCCAGATCAGGCCTGCAAAGAAACTGCGTTTCACAGGCCTTTGGAAGAGATGTTCCCGCTAGGCTGTAAGAGCACTGTGCAGAGCGAGTTGTTTCTTAGCTTCCCAAAGAGCTGGAAGCAAGATGCTGTGGGGCCCAACTCGCCCTTTGGAAAGAAGCCTGCACGTTGTGCCTTTCAGCTCTAGGGCAAAGTAGCACACCCAGAGCAGAAGTCCTACTTCAGCCAGATCAGGCCTGCAAAGAAACTGCGTTTCACAGGCCTTTGGAAGAGATGTTCCCGGTAGGCTGTAAGAGCACTGTGCAGAGCGAGTTGTTTCTTAGCTTCCCAAAGAGCTGGAAGCAAGATGCTGTGGGGCCCAACTCGCCCTTTGGAAAGAAGCCTGCACGTTGTGCCTTTCAGCTCTAGGGCAAAGTAGCACACCCAGAGCAGAAGTCCTACTTCAGCCAGATCAGGCCTGCAAAGAAACTGCGTTTCACAGGCCTTTGGAAGAGATGTTCCCGGTAGGCTGTAAGAGCACTGTGCAGAGCGAGTTGTTTCTTAGCTTCCCAAAGAGCTGGAAGCAAGATGCTGTGGGGCCCAACTCGCCCTTTGGAAAGAAGCCTGCACGTTGTGCCTTTCAGCTCTAGGGCAAAGTAGCACACCCAGAGCAGAAGTCCTACTTCAGCCAGATCAGGCCTGCAAAGAAACTGCGTTTCACAGGCCTTTGGAAGAGATGTTCCCGGTAGGCTGTAAGAGCACTGTGCAGAGCGAGTTGTTTCTTAGCTTCCCAAAGAGCTGGAAGCAAGATGCTGTGGGGCCCAACTCGCCCTTTGGAAAGAAGCCTGCACGTTGTGCCTTTCAGCTCTAGGGCAAAGTAGCACACCCAGAGCAGAAGTCCTACTTCAGCCAGATCAGGCCTGCAAAGAAACTGCGTTTCACAGGCCTTTGGAAGAGATGTTCCCGGTAGGCTGTAAGAGCACTGTGCAGAGCGAGTTGTTTCTTAGCTTCCCAAAGAGCTGGAAGCAAGATGCTGTGGGGCCCAACTCGCCCTTTGGAAAGAAGCCTGCACGTTGTGCCTTTCAGCTCTAGGGCAAAGTAGCACACCCAGAGCAGAAGTCCTACTTCAGCCAGATCAGGCCTGCAAAGAAACTGCGTTTCACAGGCCTTTGGAAGAGATGTTCC